>NW_004955413.1:32411046-32551036 GCF_000276665.1 Chinchilla lanigera
CACCATCATCACCACCACCATCACCACCACCATCACCACCATCATCACCATCCTCATCACCATCACCACCACCATCATCACCACCACCATCACCAACACCACCATCATCACCATCATCATCACCACCATCAACACCATCACCACCATCACCATAACCACAATCATCATCACCATCACCACCACCATCACCACCACCACCATCATCACCATCACCACCATCATCACTGTCATTACCATCATCATCACCATCATAATCATCCTTACCTGGGAAGCTTCACATATCCTCAACACTTTCCTGAGGAGCACCAGGTAAGATGAGAGTAGGTGGAGAAGCTTCCTATAACCTGAGTGTTGGGTGATCTTTCTCAATCCAAAATCTGTAGGCCCCATGTCTGGATAAACCCAGATTGAAGTGGAAGCCTGCACCTCTTGGGTCACCTGCATCCAGATCTCTGGTAGGTTCAGCTGATTCTTGTGACAGAAAGCTATGGGCAGCAGTGATTCGGGGGTCCTGGCATTAAAGGTGCCTGTGGTAACCACCAGGCTGGGTCAGCTTGGTGTGCTGCGGGCAAAGACCCTCTCTTTCCTGCCCTTATTGCACTCATACAATGCCCAAGGAACACAGAACACAGGCCCCCATGATCCAAGAGCAGCAAGCTGAAGAGATATCTACGAGAAGAGATGTCTACTTCAGGGAGAAGTCTACGAGATGTTAGGAACACAGAAGAGTCAGGAGAAGTGGCCACCAATTTAGAAAATCCTCAAACCCTAAAACAGGTCTTCAGGTGGGCATGCTGGAGCCACAGTGTTCTAGAAATGCTAGAAACTGGAAACTCAGGACACCCATGAAGTCAGGACCAAGGCTCAAGGTGTAGGGTTGGCTGCAAATCCGCCTAGGGCCTAAGGAACCGCAGCCCCTAGGGCACAGCTGCAGCAGTGGAGCAAGGACTCTGAGAGGATGCTGCAGGCCAGCGGGGACCCAGGACACGGGTGAACGTGGAGCACAGCCCATGGACAGTGTGCCCACCAGCCCCATTCTAAGTGGTCTCACTGTGTTGTGGCAGCTCCATTTGCACCTCCCCACTCCTCCAGGGAGCCTGACAAATCCGGGTCAGGTGACCAGGTCAGATTGCTGTACCATCCTCTGACCATTAAGCCCGTGGTCAGGGAGACCCACCTGCCACACAGAGCTCCTGATCAGGCAGGCAGTGACCTCAACCTGGGGAAGCTTCCAGCCCACAATGGACCAGGACCCTCAGCAGGGAGCCGCAGGAGGCCAAAGAGGGAGCTCAGAGAGTCGAGCAGCAAGCAAACAGAAGCAAGAAGCACTGTCCTATCCCTAAAGACATCCTGTCTCTAAGAGGAGGGACATCCTGTCCATGAACTGCGAAAGTGGAAAAGTACAGGATCTCCAGGCAATTGGGAAGAAGCTTTGAAGCTTAAAAATAGAACAGCAGATATTAAAATGAGGTAAGAAGTTAAAGTTGAGGAATTGCTGCAGACAGCATGGCAAACACTCAGGAGATAACGAGATGGGAAACAGGGACGCAGCCACAGGGAGAGGAGCCGGCCCAGGAGGCTGGGCAGCGAGAAACTGGGGCTAGAAAAGAGAGGAGAGCAGGAAAGTGTCACCAGCAGGGAGCAAAGCACCGAGGGCACGGCCCAGAGAGCGCAGAGAAGGAAGAATGCATAGCCTGGGAAGGGCCAGATGGAGGACACCCCAGGGTCCCACACGGGCACTGTGAAAGCTTCCGAGTCCTGGGGAGGCGGTGTTTCCAACCCAGGTGTCTGAGTTTGCCTCTCTCTGGGACACCTGGGGGTGACAGGTGAGCTCCTGCACGCATTTCCCCAGGGGTGGAACAGAGACGGAAGACAGGGTTGGGATCCAGCAGGCAGCAGGTCGGATGGGGACTGTGAGGACCAGACCAAGGTGGTGTGGCCACGGTGCCACCCCATGGAGCCCTGAGCTCAGGCACAGTCTCCTAGGACATACGGAGCAGCAACTGCACTGGGGAGGGATTTCCTTCTGACATTCTCGTGAACAACTGATGCGCCAGAGGGGAAATAGCAACTCCAGGGACACAGCGTCTTGCAAGCGAGGCCACTGGGGGCAATTCAGTTTCCCAGGGAGGATGGAAGCCCCTGTTGGGTTTGGAGAGGGAGTGAGGAAAAGGAGCCATCATTTCCGTAGTGAAGAATCAATGCACACGTGTGTGATCTAGAGGGGGAGCCAGAAAGGCCAGCATAAGCATCTTTCATAGGAAAAATCCGGGTGAATATGGGAAGAATGAGTGACTTGGTCACAGTGGTGCCGCTCTGGAGAGCAGGAGAGGATTGGAGGGGGCAGGAAGCTGAGCACTGCCACTCCTGTCTTGATCACACCTCATACATTGTCAAATATTGTTTCTTGATTTCCTGTTATAAAAAAAAACCTCTTTACTCCAGAGTTATACAAACCACATCTTAATTTCCTTCTGAGATTTTCCTATGTTTTGCTTTCACATAGTTGATCTTTATTGGATTTATTAGAATTAGGTATGAGTAGACCCGCCTTTTCATTCCAAATGGATGGTGAGTAATGTTAAGAGCAATAACATAAGCTACCCTCTCTGCACAAAAGGAAGCCCTGTAACCCTGTTACAGTTGCCCAATTCTGTTACAGTCGCCTGACTCTGTTTTCTCTCATTTTTCTGCTGGTCTCTGGGCCAGCATGACAATGTTTTGATTTTTGCTCCTACATAATAATCTTTTACATCTGATGAGACACAGTGCTCCCTCAGGTTAGTCCTAAAAATACTCTCAGATAAATCCATTGTGGTGATGCACATCTGTAATCCTGGCTGCTCAGGAGGCTGAGGCAGAAGGATTATAATTTCCAGGCCAGTCAGGGCAACTCAGTGAGACACTATTGCAAGATTAAAAAAAAAGAGCTCAGGGGTACAACACCTCTGGGTTCAATCCCCAGCACTGAAGAAAAAACCTCAGAGTTCTTTTTCCATATGAATTCAACACCATTAGTACAGTGTCAGGAAAACTCCATTCTGACTCTGGAACTGTTTTCTATCTCCCAATTAAATAAAGTACCAAAGATAAATCACATGTTTATGATGCCAAGGCACCTCGTGGGCTCGGGTTGCTCTCCAAACACACACAGGCTCATCACACAGCTGCACCTTCTCCTCCCAGGGGCTCTGTGCCCCGGGGCACTGCCCAGCCCTGTGCTCCACCCACGCTACTGTCTCTGAACAGGAGGTAGCACCCACTCCCAGGTCTCACAGCTCATGGTTGATGCAGAGGAAGTGTTCACTTTTGTTTATTTACTTTGTTTCCAGCCACCTTCAAAACCCAACGTCGGTGTTCTGATCTCCTAAAGTCTATGCTCTAAGAGGTGCGGCTTCGGAAGACGGTTGGGCCATGGGGCATTGTGCTCATCAGCGGTTCCATCCATGCATGAATTCATGGCTGGCTGCTGTGAGGAGATGGGGCCTGCTTGGGAGCTGTCACTGGAGTGTGACCTAGAAGGATGTGCTCCTGCCCCCGGCCCCTCCCTGCTTTCTTTGCTTCTTGGCTGCCATGGCGTAAGCAGCTTTCCTCCACCACACACATAAGCTGTGATGCTCCTCTCTTGGAACCAGTCGGCCATGGACTGACCCAGGGAAACAAGAGCCAAATGAACCGTTCCTCCTGGAGGCTGCGGGTGTCAGATGTTCTATCTCAGCAGGGGACGTGACTGAGACAGTCAGTGTAATGTCTTACTCTGCACAGGTGCTAACGGGAGGAACAGACCCTGGAGACAACTGAGAGAGAGACTTTTCATGTGGGTTTGTGGCTATAGCTCTTCTGTTCCTGGTTCTGGCCTGGAACATGCACTGTGCGAATCAAGCCAGCCATTGCTCCTGTGTGTTCACGCATGTGTGCTGTGTGAGAGCCCATACCACGCACACCCCAGAGACAGTGCTGCCTGCAAACCACCACTGGGCTCCACGCGTCCCCTACACACATGGGGCTTTGGTAGCAAGGGGGTCTGCTGGCCAGAGCTGGTCAGGGTCCTGCTGAAGGAAGGATCTGGAACAGGGTCAGAATCCCCAGGGCCCAACACTCCCAGGACAGGCACTCCCTGGACAAGCGGATGAACTCTAATTGTAAAATGCAAACCTAATGAACAGTGTAAACAGGGGATTCACAGAAGAAGTGCTACCTTTGCCCAGACAGTGATTGGTGATTATGGGTGATTGGTGTCTGAGGGGCTGGCCAGCTTCCACCTTTGCCCTCCTTCCTCCCTCCCCTGCCCCTTGCCACACGCCAGCTTGTCCAGATGAGGCCTTCTCCAGGAAGCTTTCCCTGCTCCAGCACTCCCTGGCTCCCTGTCCTTCTCCCTGAGGGCCTCTTCCCCCGGAGGTGTCAGCAAAGGAAGCCCTACCCTTTTCCATGTGCTTCCCAGATGCACCCGGCAGGGGGCAGTGCAGAGCTCAGTGAGTGGTTGGCTGGTCCTTGAGCAGTATTGGGGTCTCTCCTAGGGGTTCATTCTTGGCACCCAGAGACTCAGGCTCTACACAGCAGGCAAGATCTGTCCTTGCTCTTTGGACGGGGCTGGTAGCTTTGAAGCCAGAGGACTCAGGGCAGTGGTTAGACAACTACCTGAGGTCTCTGCACCTGTAGGGCTCCAGCCCCAGCAGCCCAGAGCCCATGAGCCCTGCAGGAGAGCATGGAGCGGAGCTGTCAGGCTGAGGCAGCCTGGCTGTGCTGGGAGGCAGGTAGGAGCGGCTAGAGCAGCTGCGGGTGACAGCACAGGGCCTGGCACAGGAGGGCACTGTGGGTCCATGGCACCTCCCGCTCTGAGCCAGGCTCCCTGCCACCAGCTGGAGGAACTCAGGTCACAGACACCTTTGGCCCTGCCTATCCAGCAGGTGCCATCGAGGAGGAGCCCCTGGCGGGGAGAGGAAATGTTCCCAACTCAGTGAGCCACCTGCTGTCCTCGTCCAGTGCTTCTGAAACTATGGTTAGAGCCCCTGGTTTGCGTGCTCTGGAAGGCTAAGAGCCAGTAATGACCAGTCTGTGTCGTTCTGCATCGGAAGAGTGGCTTTTGTCTCCTTTGGGTGCTGCGAAGTTTAGGCTGTCTGGGACCTTTCCATGACAAAGGACTCCCTTCCCAAAGCCTCCCCTCCCAAAGACTTCAGAGCCACTGGGCCGCATGTCCTTCCCCAGGATCCTCCAGAGTCCATGGGGATGCAGAGTCACCTGAGGGGTGACACTAACCCATGGAGAGTGGGCAGGGGGCCAGGCACTGCAGCCAGGTGCACTAGGCTGACACAGGGGCAGAGCTGCTCCAGGGTCTGCCTGGGGTGATAGATCTGCCTGGGGCGGAAGACACCAGCCCTGCGCTTAGGGAGCTAACACCGTGAGGAGCAAAAGATAGGGACAGAGGGGCAGGACCCATGGGTCTGCACCATCCCTGGAGGTGAAGTGGCTCAAAGTGCCGCCTGCCCACCCGTGGGGGCTGGGCCACGCACTCCCCGGTCCCTGGAGGCGGCTGTGGTAGAACCCAGCTGCTGGTCGGCCCCAGTGTCCGGGTGGCTGATGCCAGAATGTCTGAGTTGCTCTGCACAAGCAGCGGCCCTGGGGCCACGCTGGGTGTTTCCAGTCACCTGTGCTGGTTCCGTGCCGACACGGGTCACAGGGTGCCCCTCAGAGGGATCCACAGACAGGCAGCCTGCAGGTGAGGACGCCTGAGTGGCTCAGTTCACGGCACAGCGTGGTCAGCCCGAGGCCCGTGCAAAGGCCGAGCTCCAAGCTGGACAGGGTCCCTGAATGTCCTCTGTGACCGAGCCCGTGTGTGCCCGGCACCGCCTACAGCTTGGCGCTGCCTGCTGACTGCTCCTGTGAACGAAGTTCCCTCCGTGAGCCAGACCGAGGCAGGGCTCCAGTGGGGAAGCTTCGAAATGGCCCCAGGACAGCGGTCCATGCTCCCCGTCTAGGGCTCATACGGTGCAGCAGGGCCAACTTCGGAATCTCCCCTCCTGTCTAGGGAGTGCCTGGAGCCCCTCACCACAGAGCGCAGAGGAGGAGGACGCCCGCTCCCCTGCCACTGCCCCCCGTCCTGCCTCTCGGCTCCATCTTCCGTTTAAACCCGACTTCCGAGGTTACACAATTTTGATCAGAAGTGCTCAGGTGGCCTCCCTCGCCTGCTGCCTATTTTTAGCATCGGCAGTGTCCCTGGGGCCCAGCTTCTGCAGCCTCGAGCTGCACCCTGATCCTGGGAGCAGAGGGCAACTTGCGCTCAAGCCTGGATCAAGAGCTTGACGTTTAATTTAAATCAAAATGAAAACGAATTACAGGTCCCAGTGCAGCAACGTCCAGGGAGACCTCTGAGGAAGCTCCGGGGCCACGGATGAGCACAGCGCCACGAGGGCCAGCTTGTCCCTGGTCCTTGGGGGGGAGGGGCACAGCCCCGTTCCAGGTGTCAGGTGCATCATAGAAACCTAAGGGCCTCAGACAGAACACTCAGTGGACGCAGGAGCAGACCTGGGGTGCAGCAATCAGCCCCTCCCGCACGCTCCCCGGGTTTTAGGTTAAGCAAAGCCCGTCCTCCCTTCCTGGGGAGGTCTGCAGCCAGGGGCCCTTTCTGAGCTCCACCTGCACAGCACCCTCGGCTGCATCTCCCATGGGGCCGGGAGGCCAGGTGGGGGGCTGCCCTTTGAGCCTGAGCCCACAGCCCGGAGGACCGCAACTGTCAGCCCAGGAGACCCGTGCCTGTCCTCCGACTGGTGGAGCTCAGCAGCCGGTCTACTCCCTGTGGAGGGAAGGTGTCACGAGGCCAGCAGTGTGGACTCTGCCCAGGGACCTGGCTGCTAGATGAGAGAGGGGGCGTCCCGGGGACCCTTCCTCTGACCCCTGGCGTCTCCTAGGAGCGCAGCCCCGCAGCTCTGGGCTCAGGAAGCTCGGGGGGCGGGGGGGAGGCTGCGGCGGAGCCCTGGTTCCCTGCGTGGCCCAGTGCACGTGACTGCCCGGGTCTGGGTCGGCAGAGCCGCTCCTCCCCCCGCTCACCCCCCTCCCGAGGACCGTGCCCCACCCACTGTCCCCCACCGCCCGCTTTTCCCAGGCTGCTCGTGGCCTCAGGGGTCCGAAGCACCCAAACATGCCTGCAGGAGAGCCACAGGGGCAGAGAGCAAGGGCCAGCTCTTCCGGACTCAGGCTGCGCAGGAAGCACTGCTAGGGTTTCGATGTCGCAGACCAGGGACCCAGCCTGGGGGCCCCCAGCCCAGCATGGCTGACACGCAAGCTTGTGGCTGTGGCTCCCCAGCGGTGCCAATCAGGCTGGCCGTGTGCACACCTCGAGCCCCTGGGAGTCGCCCTACCGACGGCCGTGTGGGCCCGGCAGGCCCGGAAGCCCCCTGTGCACCATGCCCTGCCTGCTAACTTCGGCTGCCTGTCCCACCCATTATCAGCGAGACAGGGGACGTGCGGCTTTTGCCGTCCTGTCAGACAGAGAATGGCACGGATTATGAATATCAGCTCGCGGGTGACAGGTGACAGATGTCGCCCACCTTCAGCTCCACACTAAAATAACACGGTATTGACCTTGCTCAGAAAGCCTACCAAAATAGAAAGTTCAATACTCTCTATTTTAACTGACAGTTAAAAATTCGATAAATCTCCCCTTGCCAGACACCTGTATGTGTGTAATCAAGCTGGGTGAACGCCCGAGGACCGCTGCAGACCGCAGCCCCGGCGACTCAAGAGAAAGGTTCGTGTGCAGTCAACAACCCCACTGCAGCTCCAGGCCAAGAGACGCCAAGGTGGAAACCCAAGCTGCTGCACCTCTGGGGGCCCACGCGGGACCCCAGGTCAGGATGGCAGCAGACGGAACAAGCCAGGCATCTGCACATCCAGTGACGGCCAGTGATACCACATCAGTAGGACAGAAGAGGACGAGGAGCACTTGAGTAATAGAAAGGAAAATAAATGCATATCAGGGAAAATAAATATTTTTAAAGAGAACAGCAAAAATATCAGTAAGACCACTAGTTGAGTCGGTAGGAGGAAGATTGAGTGCTTGTATTTTTCCCTGAGAAACAGCCGTGCAGGAGGAGGAGGCCTCGTGCCTGGCTAGGCCACTAGCTGCAGTTCATCGTCACCAACACAGCTGCCAGGGCTGTGCGGGGCCCCAGGAGAGCCAGGCAAGAGGAGCAACCACTCCTGGAGTGAGTGGAGAGAGAAGCAGCAGGCGGCTCCTGCCTCAGGGACCAGGACGGGCAGCACGACCCACCCGCGTGGCCAACAGGCAATGCATGGAGTCTGACCACCCGGCGGCCCAGAACTAGGGGGACCAGGGGACCAGAACCTGCGCATCAGGGCCTAGCAGGTGCCCCTCCCAAGTGCCCAAGATGGGGCGTGTGCAAGGCCTGAGCCGTCAGACTGCAGGAACCGCGATGTCCCCCAGGACGGGCCGAGGAGGGAGGCACGGCTCTACTTCCGACTCTGCCTCTGCTGCAAGCCCAGAGGTTTGTTTCTCTGACTGCAGCTTCCTCCTGTGTGGTTTACAAGTGTCCCTCCGAGGTGTCCTCCTCCCCGGTGCACTGTCATCTGGACAGCGGTCAGCCCTCAAGGTGTGAGAGGGCGGGCGGCTGGCAATCACGTTTCTCTTTAAGCAGTGACGCAGGGTTTGCTTCTGTCACTTGCTAGCCGCACGGTGACGGGGCGTGGTGACGGTGAAGAGGGGACCAGTTGGGACGGCTCATCGGTCACAGGCAACAGGGCAGGACCTGGGGCTCGGGTGTCCGGATGAGTGGTCAGGACCAGTTGCCCCGGGCGGGGGTGAGAAGCATCCTCAGAGGAGGAGCTGGGTGCCATCGAGGGCCTGGCCCCTCGTCCACTTCCGCCCTGATAGCCAGGGGACACAGCGGAGTGACCTCGTCCTCTGCAGAAAGCCTCGCCCTCCCTCCGCTGTGTCAACCTCATATCTGGGCAAATCTTCTCATTGTGAGGGAAAATCCAGGAGGTTTATAAAGTGGACTTCGTTTCTCCAGACTGAAGGATCTGCGGACTGGGTGCCACTTCCTGGGCACTTTGCCGTGCTGGGGACGCACAGCCCTGTCTCCTGGCAGAGTTCACGCCAAGGGGGCTCAGTAAGCTGCACCCGGCAGCGTCACTGCTCTGGCTTTACTTCCTGAAACCAGGGAACTGTTTTCCTATTTGCAAATTTAGTTATGATTACGAGTGTAGAAGTGAATGACATATATACATTTGGTAAATTAGTATTTTCCTAATATGAAAATTTCATGGTTCTTTCTGTTATATAATTCATAATAAAATATTCCTCTGGCAATCCATACGATACAGAAATATCAAAATGCCATATAAAGGGAATGTGGGTCTGGCCTTTTGCGTACCATGGAAAGACTGGCCGTAGGTGGGCATGGAGGTCCCAGGACCCGGGCAGGGGTGAGCAGCTGGGAAGCAGAGACCTGCACCCCTTTGCTTGTCCTCTGTCCCTGAATGCAGAAGCGGGTGGACTGCGGCCTTACCCATCCATCTGCTCGTCTTCGGAGGGTTGTGACCAGCCAGTCCTCTCACAGGGCCCCAGGCCCCGAGCCTGTGCGACCCAGGCCCCAACGCACTGCACATTTAGTGGATGTCCAGGAAATAGCAATAGTGGTACAGTCGTGAGTCACTGCGGGGGTCAGGAGGGAATGTCCTCCCCTCTTCACTTGTCTGGGGTTTTGTGCCAGGAAAGCAGACCTAAGCACCCCTCTTCCGTGAGGAGTCTGAGTTGTATTTTGAAGGGTTTGAGCTCCCTCTGCTTCTCCCGCTATGCCCAGGGGATGGCGGAGGACCAAGACAGGGCAGGAGAGGCTGCCCTGAGAGGAAGGGCCTGGCGCAGGGTGGGGTGGGAAGAAGCCTGCTCCTTCTGGGAGAGGGAGCCACAATCCCCCTGGATGAACTGTTCATGGGCCAGTGAGCAGCCATGGTTGGGGGCATGACAAGGATGGGAGAGAGCCAGAAAGGCAGAGCGATTCTGGGAGGGGAAGAAATTTAGAAAGGGAGGAGAGGATTGTGGGAGCAGAAAGCATCCTGGGAATGGGGGTGGGGCCTCTGGGAGTGGGAGGAAAGGATTGTGGGAGCAGAAGGGAGGTCGGGATGGGAAAGTGGATCCTGGGGCTGGAGGAAAGGGACCCTGCAGAGGAAGAGTGTGGGTCCTACAGCCGGGAGCTCATAGCTCCCACAGTGGCCCTGAGGACACAGAGCTGATCCATTCAGGTGACAGAGTCTCTCAAGATGCAGCCGTACCTGCACTTCCGCCCATGAGCTGGGGCACAGGACTAGCTGGGTGAATGAGCAGGCGGGTACTAGAGGGTGGCCACCCGGGGCCTCCTCCCCCTCTGCCCACTGCAGAGCGGGCAAAGGCTGCAAAGGCTCCACATAGCCCCACTCAGCAAGAGCAGGTTCCCAGGCTTCCGGAAGGGAATGGCCCCTCTACTCTAAGCAGAGCTCAGCTGCCTGGGAGCCGAGCATGACCTCTTGTATCCCCGGGGTCCTCGCTCTCCACTGGGCAGCCCTGGCCATGAGCCCTCACCCTGCCTGTCTCTCAGCAGGAAAGCAGGGTGAAAAAGTCAGCCCCACCACCCGTCCTCCGCCTCTCTCAGGGAGGGAGAGCAGCTGCCCCAGGGCTGTGATTACAGCTGTCAGGATCGCTGCTGCAGTGAGAGGCGAGATTAGCACCAGGCTCCACAGAGATGGTATCCTGGTGTCTTCTTATTACTATACTTCCAGAATTTCTCATTTTGGAATTTCCCTTCTCTGATCTCACACCTTATCACTGCCTGAATGTCAAAGGGCCCCTGTGAAACCCCATGTGTTTTCAACTCCAGGCCTTTGCTCCCCCAGCGCCCCTTGGCAGGGTGGCTGGTGGGCAGGGACTGGCTGACACAGGGTCCAGGTCCCCCTCTGCCACTCAGCAGCTCTGTGTCTCTGGAAAAATGATTTGAACCCTTTTTTTTTTCTTTTTTTCAGTACTGGAGATTGAATACAGGGCCTTTATGCTAAGCTATATCCCCATGTCTTTTTTTTGGGGGGGGGGCAGGCTCTTGCTTTACTAAGTTGCTATCTTAGTTACTTTTCTTGTTGCTGAGACAAAATACTCAACACCTGAGGTTAAAGTAGGCAAGGTTTATTTAGCTCACAGTTTGTAGAGGTTTCAGTCCATAACCGGCTGGCTCCAAGGCAGGGATCTCCCAAGCCTGTTCTTTACTGGCACAATTTCTATCAGCCTTCTGGTCTTCTGAGCTCTGACCAGAATCTCCATACAGAACAGCCTAAGGCATTCCAGCTCTCCTTTTTCAACTGATGTCCCCAAACCTTTCCTAACTCTTCCCCTTCCCACAAGCTGTTCCCAACAGCTCTCGAGCCACATGACCAGGTAATGTCATAGCGATGACCCAACTCCTGGTACCAAACTCTGTCTTAGTTACTTTTCTCATTGCTGGAACAAAATACCCAACATTCAACATTAAAGAGGGAAAGATTTATTTAGCTCACAGTTTGTAGAGGTTTCAGTCCATAATCAGCCGGCTCCAAGGCAGGGTGGCACAGCAGAGGGGCATCAAATATGAGAAAGAGTTCAGGAAGGGCAGAAAGTAGCAAAGCAACAAGGGTCGACCACAGCTCTTTCTGTTCCTTATATCTTATCCAGGCTACTTAGCTCAAGTAGCACTTATGCCCTTAATCCTAGTGTCTTTGATCCTCAGATCACACCATGGATCAATTTCAGTGTCACATGCTCTAGATCCAGCCACATCTGAAAAAGCCCCACCTGTGACCGCATGAGGCTTTAGGGGGACATCTAAGCACAAGCTGTAATAGTTGCCAAGACTGGGCTTGAACTTGTGATCTTACTGCCTCAGCCTCCCAGAGTGCTGGGATGACAGGTGTGTAGCCCTTTCTCAGCTAGTGACTCAACCTTGGGCTCTTGGATTTCTGATCTGAAAATGGAAGGGAGTTGATGCTCCAGTGAGGATGAGGTTGTGAATGCAGAGGGCACTCCCGGCAGGGCTCACAGGGGTCAGATGACCATTGGTGTGGTGGCCAAGATGCTAACCAGCTTGTGACCCTATGTGTGAGAAGGGTTTTGAGCATCCACATCTGAACCCGCGTCTGAAGGTGAGTGTTCCGGACCCCCTCTGGCCCTCCAGCTGCCTGGGCTTCAACCTGGAGCTGCAGACACAGGTCTCTGAGTGCTCACTGGGCTGGCTGTGGAGCTTGGGCTCTGCCTGGGAGGGACTGCACCCCACACCATGAGTTGGGAATGCAGCTGTGCAGGCTGGGGGTCTCTACCATGGGCATGGTGACCAAGGTCCCCAGAGGCTCAGCAGGCCCTGCCCAGTGTGGGGCTTGTTAGACCTGATGGCCCCCACCCCACCCCAACTCCCTGCCTCTCTCAGGCACAGCCTCAAGGGACTCTGGCCTAGGAACCATGAGTTGCATGAAGACTCACACACATGTGCACACTCTCACACTCACACATATACACACATGCACACATGTGTAACACCCACATCCACATACTCACATACATGTACACACACATGCACACACTCACACACACATGTACACAGTCACACACACGCACACATACTGTGTCTCTGACCAGCTGATGCCCTGCAGGGACGTGAGCTTCCTCTCCCAGCCTGGCCGTCTCTTACAACCCTCTGTCCCCTGCTGGCCTCCCTGAGTGTGATCGTTCGCAGCCTCCCCTGCAGGCCCTGGGCTCCCAGAGCCGCTTCCCTTGTAAGAGGTGGGGCATGGTGGGGGAATGCCAGCTCTGAGCCCCATCTAACCAGCCAGTGAGGGCCCGGTGCACTGTGTGCTGGGAGCCCAGGCCGCCCATGCAGTGAGGGGTAACCCACTCGAGGGGTGAAGATGAGGGGCCCAGTGAGATGGTTGGGCCCTGGGAGGTCCCCAAAGGAGGGGACAGGCTGAGTGCTCTGTGGGGAGAAGCCTGAACCCTGGAACCAGGACCAGGAGATGCCAGGTGCCTGGGCACAGCCAGGAGCAGGGACAAAGGCCTGAGCACAGTGTGGCATGTGGCGGCTTCTCAGAGGCTGAACCAGGAAGGTGCTGAAGCTCCAGTGTGAAGGCTGGAAGTTCTGCTTCTGCCGGAGTAGCAGCAGCCTCCGTGCACAAGCTCCTGTGATCTGTCAGTGTGCGCAGAAGAGGAACTTTGCAAACAGCCAAAGAGTCTTGTTTTCTTCCAACACTGAGGTGGCTGAGGGAGACACGTGCCGTTGCCTTCTTCCCGCAGGCACCAGCTTCCTCAAATCTCTCTGCTCAACCAGCTGTGGGGTGCCTCATGGACACAAAATAGCAGCACTGCCCCCGGCATTGCATCTTCATTCTGGGCAACAGTGAGAAATGGGCAAAGGAAAAGCCACCAAGCCTGCTGCCTCCTGGGAAGCGCAGGGGCCATTTCTGCTGGCACTGTATTGAGGCTGGGTCACAGGACCCCCAGCTGGGGGAGGATTGGGACAGGAAGCATGTTCACACCCTTTCTTGGAGGTTGCTTGCTTGTTTGGAGCAATCAGGAAAAGGGAGCTCCTGCACACGGGAAGATGCGGCTCCTCCAAGGACTGGCCCTGCCTCCTCCATGGACACCGAGGTGGTACCGAACATCCCCAAGTCCCCAACACGAGACGGTGGCATCTTCAGGGTCATGAATCCCCGTGGCAAGGACCCTGCACCACAAACATTTCCGCCGTGCAGTGCAAAGCCCCAATTTCACATTAACCTGACACTCGGACTCGCTTTATTTTAGCGTCTGTGGTAATTGTTTTTGATTTTTTTTCCAGATAAAGGGAACAAGGAATACAGGGCGGCAAAATCCAATTGACGGTAAGCGCTCGTTATGTAATTACGGATTCTTCAGTGTGCATAGGTTTCTCTGCGGTCCGTAGCAACCGGATAACATAATCACTGAGATTGGAAGAAGGGTGGAATCTCCGGAGCCTCTGCCTGCCACAAGTTGGAAGCGGCTTGCAGGAGTGGACAAGAGCTTGGCGACCCCAGGCCGTCCTTGGGGCGGGGGAAGGGCTGAGAGGGCAGAGGAGGTGGCTCTGAGGCCCCAGCACAGAGCGGACCACGGCTCCCCTGGGTCTCCGAGGGCTGGGGGTCAGTGGGTCTGCTGGACTGCGCTGAGCACCAGCCTGGTGACCCCGAGAGCAGCAGGGATTTAGTTCTCCAGGTCAGGAGCCCGGAGCCCAAGTCCAAGAGGCGCGCAGACTCGGGGGCCGCTATGCAGGACGGCAGCTTCGCTCTGTATCTGCCATGGGGCTCACGCTGACGGGCTGTGGGTCAGGACCGCAGGGCCTCATCTCTGTCCTGGAATAAGAGCAGGAGGAGAGGGACAGGCAAGGCCAGGCCTTCTGTGGGTGCCCCAGTCCAAGGAAGACCCCAGCGGCTGCCAGCTGGGGTGGCCTGGGCCTTCCCCTCGTGGGCCCAGTGAGAGCGTGGTGTCCAGCTGGTCAGGGCCACTGTGTCCTCCCCACATCGTCTCTGCACCCCCGCCCTGAGGTGACAGCTGGAGCCACCGAGGGGCCGGGGCACAGGTCCTCCGGCCATACTGCAGCCACTGGGCTCCCACAGTGGCCACGCTCCTCCCTGGAGCCCGACTCCCGCCCTGTGGAGGCGAAGCGTCCCCAGTCCCAAGCTCCTGACCATGCAAGGACCAGCTGTGGCCCTGGAGGCATTGGTTTCTGGTCCCAGGACCCGGGCGTGGCCTCTAGCAGCCTCTGCTCTCCACGGTGTTATGGGCAGCAGGCTGTTCCCAAGAGATTTCCCTGCCACTCAAGGCCACCTGGCCCTGTCCTGTGGGGGACAGTGGGCTCAGGAAGAACTGTAGCTCTTGTGCGGACCCAACTCGGCTATGGGGACCACTGTGTCCTCCTGGGCTGGGGAGCTGACTAGTCCACCACCCATCAGCCCCACATCCTCCACCCGTGGCCACCTCTCCTTGCAGCCAGTGCTCTTGGCCCCAGCTCTGAGGGCCCCTGGTGCCCAGCCTTCAAGGCCAGACCACAGTTTTCCCCTGACTCAGAGCCGGTCCAGGCCCAGGCTTCTGCAAACCTGGGACAAGGGACTGATACCTGGGGAAGATGGAGCCGAGGCAATTGTAGGGGGCGAAGAGGAGGGGACCCAAGTCTTCTTTTTTTTTTTTTTTTTTGTCTTTTTGAGACAGGGTCTTGCTATGCAGTTCAGGCTGGTCTTGAGCTCACTTTGTAACCCAGGCTGGCCTCGAACCCGCAACAATCCTCCTGCCTCAGCAAAGGGACCCATGTCTTGTTGTGTCAAGGTGCTCGTGGGAGAGCTGGGGTCCTCCTCCCTGTTGGCTTTCCTGACTCAGCTTCCTCACAGCCCAGCATGGTGCTGCCCATGACTGGAGTCTGAGACACGGGTTCCTCAGTGCCTCAGGCTCCGGCTCCACTTGCGAAGTCACCGCCAGCCCCTCCCAGGGCCCTGGGTGCAGGGGAGGGGGCCAGAGTGCCGCTGGCTCTGCCTCAACAGCGCCAGGCGGTGTCACAGAGGGGCAGCCCAGGGCCACTGGCTCTGTGCAGCCGGGCTGCATGCGACATCCCACGACAGCCCTGCCCTGCGGAGCGCCGGACAGGCACCGAGTGAATGAGCGTCCCCTCCGGGTGTGCCAAGGAAGGAGGCAGAAGACGCGGCTGGCAGGGCCGGCAAGTGGGCTTCCGACGCACGGCTCCCCCCGGCGCCGGGGAGGGAGGCCCACTCCCCCCAGGCCCAGCCCCGCTGTCCCCGCCCCCCGGCACTGGGCCCATCTGAGCACACGGAACATCAAGGTCAGTATTTTTAGAGCAATGTTTTAATTTTTGAAAACCTCCGCAGAGATTTTAGTGACGGGTACATATTTATTTGATAAATATAAATAAATGCAAGAGCTATAAAAATAAACCCCGGGAAAAACTTCCTGTCCTGTTTTTCTGTCCTGCTTACCCTCCCTGGAGGCTGGGGCCCACGTCCTGCAGAGAGGAGGTCAGCAGCTGCGCCCCGGGACGGGAAGCTGACTGGGCCAGCGGCCCCCGCAGCCGGGCGACCTGGTCTGGGCCGCAGACTGATTTCAGAGGTGCCCAAGCCTGTGCCAGGCCCCACATCTGAGCCTCATCCCGTGGGCCCACGCCGGAGCCTGGGTCAGAGGTTCTCAGGTGACGCACAGCCGGCAGGGGTGGAGAAGGGCAGGGGAGCTGGCCGGCAGAGGACAGGAGTGACAAGCAGTCCGGGAGGAGAAGCCCAGCCTGGGCTTCCTGACACCACAGGACCTGGAATGGGCTGGTGGGCACAGGTGGGAGTGTGCCCCTGACAGAGGGGCAGCGTGCAGATGTCCCCAGGGGCCACATCTTTGTGGTTCTGGCCTCGTGCCCGGGCCTTTGAGGTCCAGGGAGGACAAGCTGGGCTCCAGAGCACAGGGCGAGGGCTGGGGCCCCGGGGCATCATCCAGAGCCTGACAGGGAGCCCCCAGCATGGTAGAGACCTGGCTCCTCCTCACCCTCCCACTGTGGCCCCCGCACCTCACGGACCTCAGGGCATAGCAGTGTCTGTCGCGGTACCTGACGCTTTGCCCAGCCTGCACAGGCCTGGGTTTGTCGGCCCTTGGTTCCTGGTCCACTGCCCACCACCAGTGTCCTGGCCACCCGTCCTCTCTGTGGGGTGCTGGCTCACGGCAGCTCCTTGCTATGGAACCCCTGGCTGCCCCCGACCCATGAGTCTGCAGAGGACACTCTGCAAGCCTGGGCCAGGCACTGGGGCCTCTCCTCTCCTCCTTTCGTGGGCCCCACGCCCTCAGAGTGGGCTTTCTCTGTGCCAGCATCGCTGCTCTTGGGCACCTGCCTCTCTCCCCAGTCCCTCTTGCTCCCACCTCTGAGGTCTATCACCTCCACCTCCAGGGAGCCCCCCAGAGCCCCTCCACCAGCAATGGACCCGCCCATTTGCCCTCCCCTGCACAGCTGCGGGCTCGCCCTGTACCACCCGGCTGTTGGCGGTGTGAGATGGGCCCAGGAGGTGTCTGTGGGGACGAGGACAGAAGGAAGACGCTGTGTCCTGGGGTGAGGCAGCCCCGGGCTCCTCCCCACTCCTGTCTGCACTACAGGGTGGATGCCGAAGATGAGCAACACATACATAATTAATTGCATTAAAGTAAACTCCAGATATTTTTACCCCGAGCATTCGTGCATACATTAGGCAAATTAAATATTGAAATGGCCCAGTACACCCACCCTTCGGTGCCACGTGAGGTGCTTGGTCCAGGAGTGGGCGTCCTTGAGCTGTGGCCCTCGGGCAGGTGGGGTGGCAGCGTCTGCACCTGCAGAGCCAGGCTCATGCTGCCCTGCTGCCTGGTGCCACACAGACCAGGCCGCCTTGGTCTACCCCATCCGCTGGGACCCGCAAGGATGCACGCAGCCCAGGAGAACATGCCTCGTGCCCTGGAGCGCTCAGCCCTCACTGGGGCTGCAGCTTACTCGCTGTGGTCTGGCTGGAGGCTGGGGCCGTCAGTTGCGAATGTTCCGCGCCCACCTGCAGGCACAGGGGAGCTCTCCAGGGCGTAGCGGGCACCCGCAAGGGAGGTGGCTCCTGGCTCAGCACTTCTCCTTGTCCCGGGGCCCTGGTTGGGTCCGTTGAAAGCTGCTCTGTCACCTGCCAGGAACCACCCAGGGCAGTGCCAGGCAGCTCTTCCTGGAAGTGTGTCCGGGGTCTCCCCCACCCATGAGATTCTCCACCTCTGCCCAGGCGCAGCCAGCTGTCCATCGTTTCCTACGTCTGTAACACCCGCTGGCTCCTCTGGTATGTGGGTTCTGGCACACTGTGGGCCTCCGTCTCCACCTTGGCCCCAACTACGCACTTCTCAGACGTGGCACAGTAGGAGTTCTGGATGTTGGGCTAACGCTGATGTCCCTGGGTGGACAAAGCGCCCAGCAGCAGGGAAGTTGGGGCGCCCAGAGGCCCACTGCTGATGCTCAAGCTGCTGTGAAGACATGAAGTGCATTTGCCCATGATCACTCACCCTCGCAGGCCCCCGGGGATGAGTGACAAGGACCCGCGGTCCACACCTCCTCTCTGTGACTCCCTCGGCACGAGAGGCTGGAGCTGGCAGAGGCCCAACTGCAGGGCATTCAGAATAAAGCACCTCACGCAGAAGGAGCTCAGCTCATGCAGCACGTGTTCCGGGAAGACCTCAAACGCTGAAGGATGTCACAGTCGGGGCTGGTTTACTCGTGGGCCCAGGACCCGCAGGCCTGAGGGCGGTGAGAACCGGCTGCAGTCAGCAGGCACAGAGTATGGCATTAGCGTGTGCAGTCAGAGAGAGACAGAGACACCAAGAGACGGAGAGACGCAGACAGAGAGACGGAGAGACGCAGACAGGGCCTGCACAGGACAGTCAGGCGGCAGGGCCAGGGCCACACAAGGTGGGACACAACCCTGATGATGACACACAATGCAAGCGCATTTTCAAAGCCTCAGATTCTAGGGACGAGGCTGGATTTTCCCATTTTCCACCCCAGATCTGAGCTGCCACCTGAGGCTCGGACAGACAGTCAGCAGCTCCATGTGCGTGGACTCGGTCAGCAGCGACCCCTCCGCCACACTGGTGCTGTCGGTGGCATGAGGTGGGCACCAAGGAGCTGCTGCCCCCTTCACAGGCTGAAGTCCCTGCACCAGCGGCCTCCCCTGCTGCTGCCCGCACTGTGGTCACTGTCCCCCTCTGCTAGAGGGTGTGGCTGCTGTGGATCATGGAGCAGACCAGTAATAAACCAAGAAATGAATGTGCACAGGACACCTCGTCCAGCGGGGAGAGGGGAGCTGGGTGGGCTGGCCAGGCTGTCTCCCTGGGGGCTGGGAACCCGTGAGAGGAGCGACATTAAGCTCCTGTGTACTAGGCAGACAGGAGAGGTGTGTGATCGGGTCAGCACACACGCACATTATTAAACATGAATCTCTGAAGACATGATTTTAATTATGCAATGTTTAAAGCACACAGAAACCAATTTATCAGGACCTATGCGCACAGATCAAGGCTAAGCCCGTGCAAATATTTTGCAGATTTCCCTTAAAGCTGTGCCTCCAGCCCAGCCCCCCTCTGTCCCCTTTCCTCGGCATGGCTGCTATGAGGAGGAGCTTCTGCTGTCCTCACGCGGTTCTGTGTGTGTCCACCCCACCACGTGTGCACCTGACATCGCTACACACACGAGAGGATTTAGAGTCACGTTTCATGTGGGATTGCCTAGGACTCTCTCCTGTGTATCTCCCAAGCCCACTTTGAATTTTACCCACATTGATGCGTGTTATCTCATGTGGTCATCTTAAATTTCGCTGGTTATCTATCAGCTCA
This sequence comes from Chinchilla lanigera, assembly GCF_000276665.1. Taxonomy (NCBI): domain Eukaryota; kingdom Metazoa; phylum Chordata; class Mammalia; order Rodentia; family Chinchillidae; genus Chinchilla; species Chinchilla lanigera. Next base: position 32,430,437 of record NW_004955413.1, read on the forward strand.
GTAACTGGGTTTATTGTTTCAATTTCCCATGAGGGATGACAGACAGTTTCCATACTTTGCCAGGACAAAGCGTCATCTCACAACGACTGCCCTGCTTTGTATGTGGAGAGTCACTAGAAAGAAAACCCCTGGGAAGGGTGTGGCAGAGTCCAGGGCTTTGAGACCCCTTGGCCCTCTTCCCACTTGCTGGTGTTCCCGATCTTTTCTCTGTGGTTGCCTGCTCTCCTACTTGATCTACTTTCCTAGCATAGTTGGCCTTGCCTCTCCTGTTTTTTTCCAGACAGGGGCCCCTTTGGTCTCTCACACTGCAAATCTCCTCTCTACTGAGGGTTTATGTGATCCCCATGTCCACAGTGCTTCAAACACACAGATATCTTCTCTGTGATGCTTACTGCATCTTGTCTAAGAAACTCTTCCCCCATTAATATTCTCCTAGATGGTTTCTGGACTGTAGCTAGGTTTCTCTGCACACTCAGGTCTCTACGGAACTGTGTGTCCGGGTACAGCGTAGGAAGGGAAGCTTCAGTTATTGCAGCACCCTGACGCGGTTTTATTCCCAGTGTGTGCACGAGGGCACCACTGCATATCAGTGTCATTTCACACAGCTGTGTACACACACACGGATACTGCCTTTCTCAGAGCATCTGCACAGTTGCACACCACCCCTGCACCGTGGAAGCCTGGGTGCCTCAGTCTCCCCTTCCGAGAGAGCGTGCGCTGCCCAGTCAGAACCAGGGTTCATTTGCTTGTTGCTGCCTGACAAGCTGTGGTAGAAACTTCACCGTAAGCCTGGTGTCTACCATCTGCTTCTCCCATCATCTCAGGTACTCTGTGTCCCTTGCTTTTCAAATCAAATTTGCCATCTGGTTTCCAAAATTCATAAAAAGGACCTTATTGGGATTTTTATCTTAATGTTGTATACTCATAGATTAATTCTGGGAAGAGGTGCAATATTTTTGGTTTGAATTCATCCAGTTCACCAGCATTTATTTAGGTTTATTTTCTAATATTTTCTGCACAGGTCTGTATTTCTCCTGTTAGATATGCTATTTGGTAATGGGGTCTTTCTTTCCATATTGAATGATGCGTTTTAAAAGCTCTATTTTCCCTTCATGGTGGCTTGTTTACAGGGATGTCCTGGGTTTTTTTCTGCTTGCTCTACCTCCTGCACTCCTGCTGAGGGGACCCTAGTGTATTGTGATCACCCTTTCCACATGCGTGACTTCACTCTACCCACTCACCATTCATTCAACAAGCACGGACTACCACGGCATGCTCAGGACTGTGAAACAAGCCAGAGAAACATCTGTGAACAAGCGGAAAAAATTCAAGGCATTTGCTCCTGGTTGAGAGAGATAAAGACGAATTAAACAAATTAACAGACATTGTGTTACTCTGATCATTTTTCCACATGTTGTTTTTGAACCTTCTAGACAGACAACTCCAATATCTGTAGGTAATGCTTGTCCTAGTGACCTATACTACTTTGTTTTTCTTGTCTTACTATGGGCTGTTACTTCCAGTACAATTTGACCAAAAATGCTTTTTATTGATTTTCTTTGTTTCTTCTCTTAGTCAGCTTTGTATTTCTGTGACAAAATAACTGAGATAAAATTATAAGGAGAAAATTTTCATTTTTGACTCACGGTCTAGGGGTGCAGTCCATGGTCGGTCCAGGCTCTCTGGGGCCTGTGGTGAACAGGACATCAGGGTGGTAGATGTACGTGGCCAGAAACTGAAAAGCTCAAGGCAGAAAGGGGAGAAGAGGGTGCTTGGACAGGATACAGCCTCCTACAGAGCACTCCAGGGATCTCCTTACTCCAACTGGGCCTCACTTCCTCAGGTTTCCACCACTTCCCCAGGGCTCATTAAGCTGTGACCTAGCAATGGACCAATCCACTGTGAGATTCCAGGTGTCATCATGCAGTCACCTCCCAAGGCCCACCCCTGAGCACCTCTGCACTAGGGAACAACCCATCAGTGTTGGAGCTATTGGGACATTTACAGTCCAGAGCATGACGTTTCACATGAACTGAAACACTCATGTACTGGGACATCTTCTTCAATCAAAACTGATGGAGAGTCATTTATTTCTCTTTCTGGTTAATCACAGGGTTGCGTTCTATCCAATGCTCTCCTGCCCTGCCCAGAGCACGACTGTTGCTTCACTCATTCAAGCTCCTAGGACGACAGGAAGTGGCTCAGGGCCGCACCTGGGAAGTGCCTAGCACACAGGGCACTGTGGATGTTAGCTTTGGTTATCACTGCAGGATGTGTACATAAATATTTTCTAATAAGAAATTATCTTTGCAATCCCGGGGCTCAGGTTCTCTTGAACACCATAGTACTTATATTCATGCCTAGATATGAATTCCTTATATTTTATTTATGAATTTCGAATTGATGTTTGGAAAGAAATTGAACTTTTTCCTTTCCCATGAAAACAAAATCTAATTTTCATATCAAGAATATAGTAGCCTCATAAAAGGGATTGAGAAAAATTTTGCAAACATTGATATAAAATGGTAATTTTCTATTCCTTGACGAGAAACTTAAGAAAATTTTGTTTTGCTTTACTTTGCCTGGGGTCAGAAATGCCAGTTGGTTTAAAAATGCTTTTTACATTTTGTTTATGGTCTGAAATCTCTGTACGCGGTCTACTTCTGATTGAAATGGTTTGGATAAACTCTGTCATTACTACTCTGCCTCAGAGTTGTTAAACTGGGGGTTAAACTGCTCTTGGTGCTGCTTTCCTTGGGAACCTCTGTCCCTCTTGCCCTGTGGGTGTTTCTCCTTGAGCGACACCTCTCCTCACCCTCAGTCCTTTCCTCAATCGATCTTGCTCGTGCACAGCCTGTGTGCTGCTTGACACAGAGGCAGCTTCGGGTACTCAGGAGCCCTTCTGCTATTTATTTGATTCCAATTTTATGAGTTCATATTGTTCTATTTATTAGTCTCCTCGAGTTTATTTTGTTTTCTCTAGCGTTTTCAGTGGAACTCATTTTCGGATGATCTTTGCCTCCCTCCTACGGTAAAGGCAGCTCCTGTCCCTCTGATGACAGATCTCTCACACCCGCACCTTGGGCCACATCTACCAAGCGCCTGCGTTTGCACACCAAGTTCTTGGAACCAGGCCCCGGCCCCCGTCACTCACACGAGGTCTCCAGCTGCTGTGCCAGCGGAAGGGCAGAGCTGAGTGGACGCAATAGACGTGGACAGAAAGACACAGTATTGTTACTATTCTTCCTACTATAGTGGGCAAATTTTACTCGTGTATACAGGGATGATCACAAAGTGTGAACATTTAAATCAAATAAGTTTATTTCTGTGAAGGACACATTGCCAAGAACGATATGGCAAGACTGTTCAAAGGCAAGGGGAGTATTTTGATAGAGTGAACACCAGTGTGTTTTTTACTGTAATAAATTTCTATTTAAATAATCACCTTACCTTTTGAGCACAGCTTGTTTGATCCAAAGTTTATGCAATTTCTGTCAACTGACAACATTAATAACGTGTTCTCATTCCCCTCATTCACTGGGTCTGGCAGCTTGGGCTTCTGCTTCTTCCCCAAAGTCAAAACGAAAGGTAAATTTTGTATTTAGTTCAGGACATTGAGGCAGCCATGACAGCACACTAAAGACACTCACGAAAGAAGACACCCCAGCGGCTTCCAAAAGAGGCAAGAACCCTGGAGTGCATGCGTCCAAAGTGAAGAAGAGAGTTTTGAGGGCAATCGTGGCAGTGTGCGTTTTACTTTAATAATTTATTTAATTTTTATTTTTTGTTTTTTTGAGACAGGCCCTCCCTATGCAATTCAGGCTGGTCTTGAGCTACTTTAATAATTTTAAAAAATTAAGCACTCGGTGTGTTTTGATCATACCTCCTACATGGATGAAGCATGCTTTGATGTCCTGACGCTTGTCTACAACGTGGAGTGACTACATAACCTGGTTAATATGTCCACCCTTCACTCTGCATTTTGAAACACACTCCTGTAGCTATTTTGAAGTGTATGTCATTAGCTGTCCTCACGCTGCCTAGCAGCAGGTCCCGAAACCTGTGCTGTCTGAGCCCGGGTGGAAGATCCCACTGACCCCCTGACGCCTTCCTTGCCACTGAGAGTCTCTGTACACAGCATTTCTGCTGTCATCTTGATTTAAATACTTCCTAATTTTCTCTGCAGTCTTCCTTGCTTGGCGAGTCCTTTTGAAGTAGGTTTTTAGATTTCCGTATTTATAGGACTGTTTTGCTAATTGTTCCTAACTTTGGTATGAGCTCTTTAGAGGTCACCAGCTGTAAACACTGATTTTTTTAGCAATCGCTAAAAATTTTCTGAGTGTCCCCTGAGTCCTTGGATACAATGTCTTCTTGGGTCCACATTTTCTAAATAGTTAGCACCCAGGCTTACCCGTTCTGCCCTCAGAACGCCTCCTTCACTGAGTTTCTGCCTGTGTGGACCTGGTGCGAGTGCTGCGCCTGGCTCTCACTGGCTATTTCTCCTCTGGGGTTTGATGTGGTTTTGAATTCTGCAGTGGGACGCCTGCGTTCAGAGTGAGTCACTGACACAGGGATAAGCACAGCTGGCTCGGCTTTGCTCCCTCCTGCAGTAACGCTTCCCACCCCCAGGGGCCGAGGGTCACCGCGGCTGCCCCAGCCAGCATGCAGACCACGAGGACATGGGCCGGGCAGTGGAGGAGGACCCTGGAGGGCTGCTCCCGCTTTGCTGTCTGCATTACAGTGGGTCCCTCTCCGCACCCCCTGGTCTGTCCTGCTTTGTGGTCTCTCCCAGCTCAAGTCTCCAGCCCTGGCTGGGATGCCTGGAGCTCTACCTGGAGCCCCGTCATGGGAATCAGCAGAACGGAGGCCACACTGGTCCCCAGGAGCTCGGACCAGAGACCCTGTTTGTCAAATCATTTTTCGTTCTGAGGCAAGAACTTGACTTTAAAAGTGAGCGTGTCTGACAGGGCTGTCCCTACCTGGAGCTGCCCCTGGTGCTCACCCATCGGGCTCGCAGAGTGGCGCAGACAGCGGGGCTGGGGCACCGCAAAGCTCCAGGGGAGAATCGCACTTTCTGTAGGTGATGCGATGCATAGGTCAAACGACTCATCCAACACTGATCGTCTCTGGCTGACTGGGCCTGGACAAGGTGGGGTCAGAGGGGAGCAGCGCCCAGAGTCCCGAGCAGAGCCCACAGACAAAGGACAACGAGCAGAAGCCTCCACACACCCTAGGAGCTGGCAACCCGCGCTCCAACCAGGAGGGGTGACCTTGAGAAGTTCCCTCCTCCGAGACTTGGCTGGGCCGGGCTGTCACCCGGGAATCCCTGGCTGTGATTAGCAGCATGTGTAAGGCCCCTCAAGGCCAGTTCTCAGGCCAGTCAGAGTGCCAGGGCATGGGTCACCGTGGACAGCAGACTTGGAAGACGCTGATGTCAGAATGGGATGCACCTGACATAAGCGTGGTCCCCGGGAGGAGCTCCTAGCGCTAGGTTAGGGTAGCCTTATCCATGTGGATGAGAGAGTTTCCAAGAGCTGAACCAGATGAATCGAGGGGCACTGAGGGCAGACACACCCTGTGGCCTCACTGGGATGGAGGAGCTGTACCTTTGGCAATGGACTTGGCTCGAGGTATTTTCTGCTGTTCTGCTGAACACGTGTTGATAGTGGTTTTAGTTACATTGGCATAAAATGGGCACAGAGCTCAGTGCTGAATCCAGCCCCAAAGAATGACCCATGCTCCCTTCCTCAGCTTGGCAGACAGCGCCACTGAGGGCCCACATGGAGAGGGTTGCTGTCCAACCCGCACTGCTCTCCTTACCCCCAACTCCTGCACAGGAAGCACCAGGCTGTGAACTGCTCCCTTCTCACTGCTGTCCATCAACATTCTGCTGTCCTCTGGCCACTGGCATCTGCCTCTGTGACAGCAGTCCGTCCTCCCGGCATCACCCTCCTCCCCTGCCTACCCCAGACCCTCGGCGCTGTCACTTCAGGCGTGTGCGAGGTTGTCCTTGCGATCTGCGTCTGTATCCGGATACACGGAAACAGAGAAGCAGCCTCTCACAAAACCCGGGTCACACTGCAGACAGTCCACCCTCGTCTACCCTCTGGATCAGCACTCATTCCACATTAGTGAAGCTGCACTGGGCCCTGTCTCAGAGCGTTGGGTACTGGAGTACCCTGTGCAGAGGCATTCGCTGAGCTGCCCCGGGACAGCCACGCGAGTTCTTGCCCTGGGTTTTCATGGAGCAGACCCCTGCTGTGGACTGGAGCCTTTGTGCCTTCTGAAAACGTCCTCGGGATGGATCCATGGAGCTGGGTGGCAGAGTGTGTCCTGCATTCTAGCCACAGCCTGTGGTGACAATGGTCCCCCGGTGAGCTTGCCCAGTTTATAGCCCAGCAGCATCAGCAGGCACCGGGGAAGAACAATTCCTGTCACCCAGCAGGAGGCTTTGCTGTCTTTGACAACCCCAGGATGCATCTGCCTTTGTGTGTTTATTTCCTCTGCGTCTCCTCTTCCGTGAATGCTGGTGCACTGGGTTTACCGACAGTCTGACCTGTCTTTTCTGAGACCCAAAGCAGTTTGTCCTTAGCACTTTTGTCTGGCTTGAGTTGCAAGCACATAGTAGAAACTCAATAAATGCTCCCTGAATCCATTCATTAGCACAGCGGGGAGTTCCACCAAAAGGTGTAGTTTTGCTCTAAGATGTTAATTGTGTGATTTGATACTGATTTCTATTAATTAGGCTATTAATTTGCTGAACCTGAGCTCTGGGGCAGTTTGGATATGGTTCCCGTCCTCAAATAAAGGCAGCACACATTGACCTGGAGTTCTGGTGAGGCTCTCGGCCCAAGGAGGGCTGATTTTTCCAGGGTTTCATTGCCACAGGGAAGGACAGGCTCGATAGCCATTAGGAGGTAATGATTGGAAACCCAGTGATTTTAAAGATTTCGGATCGGCTGCTCAAGTAAAGAAACATTTCAGTGCCCTGCAGTTTAAAAGGGCCCCGACACTGATGAACGGTGTGTAGATGCAGTAAAGTTTTAGAAGAGCGGCTGATGCTTTGTGATGATTAATTTTCCTTCTTACTTGATCGCCCCATGGTGCGGGACCCTCAGCTCTGGTGCACTCACCGTGGGCATCAAGAGAAAGCTGATGAAGACTCCTAGGGATTTTGTTACTGTGAAACAGTCTATTGTTGACGAGCACCCTCTCACTTCCTGAACACCCAGCCCCAAGTCGACAGCAGCCGTGATACAGACACGGAGGCCAAGCACTGGTCCAGCTCGGTGCAGCAGCCTCACAGCCTGCCACCGGGGAGAAATGGAGCCATGGCTGGTCACCGCGACCCTCTGGCCCCAGGGATCTGCCGTTCAGGGCAGTGGGTGTGGATTTCTATGCACACCTTTCCCTCTGGATCCCAGATCCCAGAGACTCACTCAGCAAGGAAGCTGAGCCCGTGGGCCCATGAGGTCTCACCCCTGGTTCTTAGGACTTCTGCGTGGCAAGGGCAGTCCTGGGATTGCACTGCCCGTGCAAGGGAGCTCTGGGTGTCGGGGTATGGGTGAGGCAGAGTAGGGGGCCCATGCCAAGACAACTGTGCTCCTGGAGAGTGTGGCCTGCCCTCGGCAGCAGGTGCTGAGCAGGGAGAAGCCCAAGGGCAGAGAGCTAAGGATGCAGCAGAGGAGGTGGGACAGCGGGCCCAGGGTTGCCCCAGGCCCCTGCGGGCTGAGTGGTGGGAATGTCCTTTCCCCAGTGCACAGTCTCCTGGGCTTCCATTCTGCACTCGGGGGTGAGCCCTGGGAGATGTGGGAGAGGCAATGGGGAAAGTGCGAGTCAGACCTGTGAGGCTCCGTCCTCCCGTCAGTGGAGGGTGGAGGGGCTTCCAGAGACAGACTCCCGGCATTCAGTCAGCAGAACAGGGGCAGGTGCAGGAGACGTGATTCACTGCTTGAAGATGAAGAAGCAGAGCCAGCGAGATGCCTTCATTCTTTCCAGCCAGAATTTGAAGAGTTCGGGAAACTTGCTTTGGACTCTGGAGGGCAGGTTATACAATGCTGGCTATTTTGCTCATTTTTCTCCTACCAGGGAGAAGCCAATTGCTTCGCTCCCAGATACAATTATCTGTCATTGCTTGGACGTGAAGCCCGCGCATCAGTATCCATCCACCTCCCTAATTCCTTCCCTGCAGAAGTGTAACCACCTCCTGATCAGGAGGAGGCTGGTATTTCTGCCCCAGCTGGAGATGTTATCTCCAATAACTATGCCCAGAAAGAACAAAACCAAGCCAAACCAGATGCTCCATGGCCAGATGCTAAATACCAGATGGCCGGGGAGGGGTGCCAGGGACCCCAGGAGACGCAGCAGGCCCAGGAGTCTCTTTCTGCAAAGGAAGAGCACACCTGGGGACAGGTGCCAAGAACACGGTCCAGTCCGCTGGGAAGCTGGCCAGCGTTGGGGCAGGAAATCAGGGCAGGCGGAGGGGAGGGGCCAGGGAGCCATGGCAGCAGCTCCACACACAAATGGTCACCTTCCTGCTGGGGTGCTTGGATTGTCCAGGTGCTTCTGAGCCCAGGTGCCCAGGTGCCTCTGAGCATGGTGAGTGTGTAGCTTCTGCCCCCAGTGAATGCCTGGGATTCACGTCTGCCCACCAATCATGACATACGTGTGTTACATGTAAGACTAAATACCAGTGGTGAGTGCACCTGCCAGATGTAAGGCAAATAAAATTTTAAAAAGTAAAGGAGAATCCTGCTGTTAAAGAAACAATCCTAGTGATCAATACTAATAGAGAGAGAGAGGGCCTGGGTGTTAAAAGGTCAGCATCCTTAACTTATGTATAGAAGTTTTCTTAAATACCATTTTATTTGTGAGTCTGGGAATGCAAGCATCGGTCTAGATATGGATTTCAGAACTTTAAATACAGCCTCAAAGAGAAATAATGAATTGAGTACACACAACAGAAACCATTGCAGAAAATTAAAATAAAATGCCCTCAGTGGCGGGCAGGTAGAAAATGAAACAGAAGCATTGGACGTTGGGAGGGTGGGATGTGGGTCTCAGGGAAATTCAGACTCCCATGGTGACAAATCAAGCCCACAGGACAGCTTAGAAGGGATAAAGTTAATCAAAATGGCATCAGTTACAAATCACAGGATGGACAGTTGTAACTGCTACTCCTGAGACTGTCAGCATCACCTGGCATTCAGCAAAGCCACCAGGGCAGAGGACACAGTGGGGCATAGTGTCCTGGGCTGAGCTGTCCCACCAGGTCCCCCAAACCTCACTTCTACTTTAGACACTGGGAAGTGGTCAGGACAGATGCCCGCACTGTCCCACAAGCTGGTGAGAGACTGGCTGTGGCCTGTGGACACCAGGGTTCCCAGGGGTCAAGGAGAAGCTGGTTCTACCCCAGAGGGGGATTCGGGCTGGGGAAGGACCCTCAGATCAGCTCTGTCCTTTACTCTCAGCACAGCAGGAGCACCCTTCCTCTGGGACAGGAGGAAGATCCCTACACAGCTGCTCCAGCGTGGAACCCCGGGGATAGGGGAGGGAACAGATTCGGGTCTGAGGAGAGGCCAGGAGGCACCAGGTGATGTCAGATGCACCCAGGGGAAACTTTGACTTGTCTTTCTTCAGTGCTGAGCAAAGTTAGAAACATCTGCAAGAAACTTCAGTAAATTCAATGAACCAATTCCGAGACACTCACTACTGAGATAGAGTAAATTTCAGTGACAAACCAGAGCCATTGGAAATAAATAAAAACTTAGAATAGTAAAACTTTTAGAATAAAGCACTCTAATAGTTTTTCTCCAGGACAGCAGATGAGGACACGGATCGCAGTGTGCGTGTGCCGCAGGCGCCAGGGAGCCGCGCCAGGGTCCGGGACTTTCTTATGAGAAGCAGCGGTCTGAGCAAAGCAATGAGGTAAACACTTGACACAAGGAACTGGGACATGACACATTTCTAAAGAGACAGAAATGAGTTGGTTTTTGAGAAAAATAAAACAAAAAGAAATTTCTTTCAAGTTCAAGTCCATTTAAAGGAAAGTCAAAAGATTGCAAAGGAGAAAGAACGGGAGATTTTAAAGCACTTGGGGGCCACTGTCTACAGCCGGGACATCCAGCTCATTACCTGGCTGCCTGCTTAGACTCTCTTTCCCTGTTTATCTCCTTGCTCCTGTCTCTCTTCCCCATAAATACACATGCAAGCACACGTGTGCACACATGCACACACACATGCAAAATATCCTGGGTAGACGCTTTGGGCCAATGCATAGGGCGCGAAGGAAGCCAGGGTGGCATTTCTCTGTCAAAACCTTCAGGACCCTGCAGGTTTTTCTCATTTTCACAAGCCCAGCACAGCCGCAATTCCAAAGCGAGACTGAAAGAGAAAGAAAAATTTTAAACAAAGCCTGCCAAGAATGTCTGCAAAACCAGATGGACATGTCTGGAAAAGCCTGATAACGGGACATCTCTTCCTTTGTGTAACCCATGCTTGTTTAACGGGCGGCCTTGCAATGTAACTTGAGATGTTAAACTCCCTTAGCAACCCATGATGTCACCCAACCCTCCAATCACAGTGCACCAAATCTGCCTTTGTACCTCCCTGCTTGCTTTCCCTAGAAACGTCCCCAAGTCCCACCAGGCAGGGTACTGACTCTTTGGAAGAGAACCCAGTTGGCCCATGGTGTAACACACTGCCTCCTAAACCTTCTCCATGCCAATTTTTCCTGTTTTGTCTGTTTTTTGTAACAAGACAAAGACCAGCAAATGATGTGAAAAACATGGCCCTCTATGCCAAGTAGGAACTCAGAAGCATCTCCCAGGAAATCACAGGAAATCAGATTCCACAGTGTATTCAGAATATTCAACCACTGCCAATAGCAACTTAGTCCTGTGGCCAGTACTCCTCTGCTACCAAGTGATGGGCTTTGTTGTAATAAAAACATCTTAATATTTAAACGTATGGGGCACTAGTAAGGTAATAAATAACTGATGATCACTCGGACGGATGCTGAAACACCACTTTTTGGTCAAATATTTTTTAATGTGATTATTTAAATTTTTTTCCATGGATTGGTCCTGCTTATTCTCCACCAACCTCTTCCTCCAGCCACCAAGTTTGCTGAGACTTGCCTGCACATGTGTGCAGTTCTGTCCTGGGACCTCCCACCCTCCCCACTGACTCAGGTCAGAGAAGCGAGTTCCGTCTCTGGTGACTTCACTCCTGCTGTGTGACCCCGGAGTCGCAGTCAGATTTTGGTGTGCGTTTCCACCCACATTCCAGACCTGGAGCTTTGCAGGGGTTAGGAATTCCAGGTGCAGTCTAACAAGGTCGCCTCACCCCACAGCCGGGACGCCTAATAGCTGTAATCTGGGCACTAGGTAAACGATTTGATCACTGAGTACTAGTACCCACAGTACCTTGGCATTACTAAGTTCTTCCTCTACATTTCCTAACCCATTACTTCTCCCAAATACTCCTTGGAATCATGTTTGGTTGCTTTGCTCTTTTTCTTTCACTTTTCTGTATTCTCCCTAGGACATATATTATCTTTGTAAACAGAAAAATCCAATAAAATCTGGTCATAAACAATACAGAAAACAGAATTCCAATTTTAGGGGGAAGATGATAGATTGTTATAGAAAGAAGCCTCCAGGAATGTGTGCCAGATGTTAACGAGGCCAGCTTAATTACTATTGATTAATGTCTATTCTGCAAACAGTTCTGTATCTTCAGTCTTTTCCAAAAGACGCGTGGGCTCTGCTGCAATCAGGAGATGGCCCTTCTCTCTACGACGGAAGCATGTGGGCCTGTGGACCGTGCTGTGCTCTTGGAAGCACTGTCACACAGCTCAGTGGTGCCTGAGAACGGGACACCCTGCTTCCAGGGGCCTGGGGGAGATTGTGCCCAGGGCTTGGAGGCCAGCAGCTGCCGGGAAGGTGGAGTCAGATGCAGGGATGCTTGATGAGTGTGAGGGGTGCGGGCAGCCTCCAGGCACAGCGAAGGCCAAGCATCCTGGGAAGGTCAGGAAGTGGTGAGTTTGGATTAGTGCCTTTGCGCTTTTAATGAAGGTCTCGGGGCTGGGGATTTAGCTCAGCGGCACAGCGCCTGCCTGGCAAGCGCAAGGTCGTGAGTTCCATTCCCAGTACTGGAAAAAAAAAAAAAAGAGAGAGAGAAAGGAACAGTTTTAATGAAGGTCTCACGTGTAACGGGGGTCTTGCCTTTTTACTTGTACCGCTCAGTAGCACTGAGTGTATGCATAACACCCAACCATCACCCCAGCCAGTTCCACAAGTCTGTCACCATTCTCAGCCAAAAACCTCACTGCTGACCCTAACTCGAGGCCCATCTCCATCTACCGCTGCTCCATGTCTGTCCCCAGGCTTTGCTCACCCGTGCACCTCAGGGGAGTGGAGCCTTACAGTAGCTATGCCTTTTACTGAGCATGACATTTCCAAGGCTCATCCCTCCTGTGACCTGTACCCACACTGTGTTCCTCTTCATGGCTGAATAATATTCTGCTGCCTGGGTGGCCCGTGTCGGTTTCCCAGTTCCTCAATCAATGCACACCCGGCTGTCCCTTTGGCTGCTGAGAACACGGGCACACAGGAAGCAGGCTGGGTCCCCGCCTGTGGCTTTTTGGTTTGCTGTTGGGCATGGCAGCAACACTGTCTGAGTCTCTGCCCGCTGCGTCCCAAGCGCCAGCTTCTACACCTCTGCACCAGCGCTATGAGCACCTGTGTCCCCGACATCATCATCCCGGGAGGCAGGGAGCCGCACCTCTTTGAGATCCTGACATGATGCCGCCCTTTCCTGTGTTTGTTGACTGACCACCTGTGACTCTGCTTTTGAGGGTGTTAGGCAACTCCTCAGCCTATTTCTTACCTGGGCTATTTCTTGGCTGTTGGTTGCAGAAGTTCTTTGCTTTAGATAGAATTTATTTAATGGTAACCATGTGAAATTCAGTGCTCTTAATGGTTGCACCCAGCAAGCAGCTCCCACAGCCCTTGGACACTCAGTAGCCGCCCACCTGGGTGGCTGTGACCCGGCTCCCGCTCACCCCTGACCACCGCCTCCTGGGTGCCGGCCACGCGGAGGTTGCAGAAGGGTTGTGAGAAGCCTGACCTGTCTTCCTGGTCTGAGGGATTAGCGCGGATTATTGATTATTGATAATTCACGCTGTCTCCTGTGCTCCACAGCGGATCTTTCTCTGTGCTGCGGAGGGAGGGCGGAAGGAGCTGGGTTATCTGCCGCCTGACAGGCTCTTGCCCCAGAGCCCTGGACGCCTGATAAATGGGGAAGGCGAGGGTGGCTTCCCTCCCACGGCCTTTGAAGAGTCTCTGGCATTTCAAACCCTTGAAAAGCACTTAGCCGATAAAAGCTCTTCTGATGAATAAAAGACAGGTTGCTGTGAGAACGGCCCAGAGGCCCTGACAGGCTTTGCTCCTGGCCCTGGGCCGCCCCGGGCCTGGTTCTCGGCAGAGCCTCTGCCGCCCTCTCCCTGCGCCTGCTGTCTCTGTCCTCCTGGGCTTGTGGACTGAGTGACAGAGCAGCAGGGCTCTGGCCAAGGCCGAGGCCGGCAGGAGGAGCTGCTCCGCCTCTGCTCCCTCCCTCCTGGCTCCTTCCCTCCTGGCATTCCTTCCTCCCATCTCTTTGCCTCGAGCTAAGCAGCCCTGACGCGCTCTCCAGGTGACCCAGGCCCTATGTCCAAGGATCTGGCCCTTTCCTGGGCCCAGGCAACACCGCCACACCTGGGCTCACCTCTGCTGAGCCTGGCGTCGCTCCTCCCCGGGCGGACTTCCCCACAAGCCTGCTCTGTCACTGGGTTTGTGTCTCAACCTTGCACAAGAGTGACCTGCGGTGTGCCGTCCCACCTGCTCACTTGGTGTTTCCCAGCCAGTGCTCACCATGCTGTCCTGTCCTGCTGGCCATCAGCTGACTGTGGTGCTACAGTCCCTTGGGAGCCCCTGGGTGACTCCTGGTGGACAGAGCTGAGGGCCACTGCCTTTATAAACAAAGTTTTATTGGAACCCAGCATGCTGTTCCCTTAGTCAAGATGGCGTGCGGCCTCACAGTGCCAGGGCAGCGTAGTGAAGGAGCTGTGTAGTCTGCAAAGCCGAAGCCTTTTCTTTCTGGTCCCTGATGGCTGCGTGGCGGCTTCTGACTGCTCTCCTGTGATGAACAGGTGGGCAGGTGGCATTCAGTCTCGGAGGCGATGCCTGAGGGCTTTTGCAAAGCTCGGCCCCAGTTCACACTTCTGCCAATCAAGTCCGAGACCAGGGGGCTGTCTCCCCTGCAGCTGCTTCTGTTGGTCTGCTCGGCTGGCTGGGCTGCAGGGACGTTTTCTCAGGGTCCCCCGGGGACCTTTCGGCTGGGGGGTGAGAATTGCAGTCTGCTGGCTCTGCTCCACGCGTGTGGCCGCCCTGAGTTCCCACTGGGGCCCCAGCAGGTGGGGTGAGGGTCGCTGGGGCGAGGCTGGCAGACAGGTGGCTGTGGGTGTGTTGCCAGCTCTGCCCTCACAAGGTGCTGGCGGTTCCCTGACTGACACCCAGACCTCAAGTGCCACAACCTGGTACTCCACGGGGTTGGCTGAGGACCCTGTGCCACCATCCTGGACACCATCCGCTGTCCAGCCCAGGCGAAGCCTCGGAGGAGCTGCGCTCAAGTGCACACTGTCTCCTATGCCTGCCGTCAGCACTGAACCAAGAGCAAGACGTCGCGTGGGACCTGCGAGGCCACGTGCTCCTACGCCCGGCCAGGACACAGCGGGCATCTCTGGGGTCCTCCTGGGTGTGGACTGACTGACTGAGTGAATGAATGAGTGAATGAATGAATGAACGGAGGAGGAGGAGCTTGGGGTGGCTTGGCCTGAGGAAGGTGGCAGGAGCAGGCACAGCAAGGTGCCAGTGTTCTGGGGACGGTAAGGACCTGGGGATGGGGTCCTGGGCCAGGTCTCAGGAGTGCAAGTGTCACCATGCTGGGCATGGAGAGGCCCTGAGTGTCGGGGCACAGGGTGTGGATGGGCCAGGCACTGTGGGTGCCGCACCTCCTAGGCCGGGCTCTGTGGGTGCCGCACCTCCTAGGCCGGGCTCTGTGGGTGCCGCACCTCCTAGACCAGCGCTACCTGCACCTCCCTCAGCCAGGGCTCTGATGGGAACGTGTGTGTCAAGGCTGTGACCAGCACTTGTTCCGGGTGTGTCCAGAGGGGCTTCCGGAGGGATCAGCACTGGACCTGAGCCGGCGTGGGGGCGTCAGGCAGAGCAGGCCCAAAGCCAGGGCGGAGCGAAGAACTAGCTTTCTTTTCTGAGCGCACAGCCTGAGCCAGAGGGGGTCTCACCGCCTTGGCCTCTGCTCCCCTCCTCCCTCCTGAACCTCGGCCCTGGGCCCAGCCAGGCTGCACCGGCTTCCCCGAGCCCCAGCTGCACAGTGCAGTGGCTGGAGCTTCTCGGCCTCCGGTACACTGACCTGGCCGGGACGGTTTCTCTCCTCAGGTGTCCCCGGGCCTGCGTGTCTAGAAAACGCCACTGACCCGGCCACCATGCCACACACGGACAAAGCCGAGGAGCAGGAGAGGCAAGGAGAACTGCAGGCCGGGGTCAAGACTCAGACCCAGCCTGGAGCAGCGGAGGACAGGCCACCATGGCACGGGGCCCTTTCCCATCTCCAGGGAGCGCTAACCCTCCCAGGGTCCAGCTCACAGAGGCAGGGCCAGCAGCTTGAGAGTCCCTGGAAGTGGTCAGACAGGCACCCACCCTGCCCAGAGAGGGACTGTGACTCGCCTGGTGGACAGTGCAGGTGCAGACAGCTAGCCTGGGCAGGGAAGGCAGCTGATGCCTCCGCCTTGGCAAGAGAACGCGGCTCATCCCCACGGTTCCCAGCAAGCAGCTCCTTCCAGCAACCGGAGAGCAGGAGCCTTGTCCTGAGCAGTACTGAAACCGCTCTGTCACCCCTGGGTGTCAGGGTGAGCCAAAGGCAAGGGTGCGTGTGTGCAGGTGTGAGGCACACGATGGACCAGCGTGTTCCTCAATGGCACCATCCCTGCCGGGTCTCCACACACAGTTCAGTCGGGAATGACAGAAACAGCAAGTCCCCTGTGGTCAGAACGGGCCTGCAGGGAGTGACCAGGTGTCACCCCCTGGTGGAGCCAGAGGCCACCGTCCACAGCAGGCCAGGGGTCGCATCCAGGAGCCCCAAAGCCACCCTTCCTCTCTGTCGCCCATCACGGACCACCGTGGGGACTGATGTTCCTCTCACCGTGCCCTGAGCCCTGCGTGGGCCAGGCACAGACCTGTCACAGGCGAGGCAGGAAGAAAGAGCAGCAAGGGGAGCGGTCCAGAAATCCGGTCACGTTAGCCATCTCTGCTATTGAGCCTGCACCCCAGGTCTGGGTGGGGGGCCTAATTACCATACCAATAATGACAGAAATGACAGACCAAGGCCCACGGGGCTGCTGACAGGAAGAATTTGATTTTCAGGAGCCTCTTTGGGGGTCGATGGCATGGCTGGGCGACTCACAGGAGCAGTTTTCTCTCCTGTATGTCGGGCCACTAACTGTGCGCTCCAACCACCGGACAGGCAGGATCTGCCACCCCAGGTCTCAGTCCCTGGCGAGTGTGGGGGCCACATTGTCCTGGAGTCCCCAAGACGGGTGCACTGTGGTCTCTTCTCCCACTGGAAAAGAAGATGGAAAATCAATTAGGATGCCCCCACCCTCTTCTTTCCGGCTGGTGTCAGGATCTGTGAGTCGGTGTCCTAAGGGCCCGGAGAAAGTCGGCCTGGAGTGACAGCCACATCTCCGCCGCTATCTGCAGATATAATTATAGAGAGAATGCATTTAATGCTTCAGTGGGCAACTTGCTATAACAGTTTAATTTTTCACTGAAATCTAAATTTGCTCCCAGACTGTATATTTTTCTATCACATTAGATAATCAATCTGAGCAGAAATCCAATTTTAACTCCATCCACCCTCCTTGGAAGAGCAGTGCCTGTGCGTGTCCTGGTGGGGGTGGAGCAATGCCAAGCCAGCATCCACCTGTGCCTTGGGGAAGACACAGGCAGGCTGGAGCCACTCCAGCTGCACAGCGCCCTGGGCCCTGAGATGTCCCTGCCCCTCCAGGTGCTGCTCCAGGTGGTGTCCTTGCTGCTGGCCCCTGGGCATTTGGGGAGGCCTGGAGACACCCTCAGCCAGGATGGGCCTGGGTGCAACGTGGCCTTCCCCAGGGTGGCCTCAGCCAGGCAAGGGCTCCTGGGGCCGTGGGAGAGGCGGTGTGTTCTGGTTCACCACTACAGGGGCAGGGCTCTGCTCCAGAAGGAGGCTGGCTCTGCAGCTGCAGGTCCTGATTAAGAGACAGATGCACCCTGGACCCTCCTGTCACACCTGGGCCCTGCTGAGATGCTCACACGTGCACTTGGGCCCAGCTCCAGCTTGGCCTCAAGGGCTTCTGGAGACTTGGCAAGGGGTGTGCCTCCGGGAGACACCCGGCAGGAGCTCCAGTCCACAGGGGACCTGCCATGCGAGGGGCAGAAAGCTGGCAGACCAGAAGCTCAGGGCTGGGCCAGGCTTCTAGCAGGGTGTTGGGCTGGACCCAATCCCAACACAGCCAAGGCTCCGTCCACTCGGGACCCCTTCCTGGCCCAACTTCACAGAGCAGCTGCACCCAGCAGCCGTGGAATGCAGCAACCAGGGTGCCTCTGGGAGGTGCCCAGCCCACTATACCCGGCTGTTGCCTAGTGCTCTCTCCCAGCCTCTGCCACACAGCCTAGCTGGACTTCCTACTGGCAGGGCAGAGATCCTTGTGCTTTGCATCCTTGAGGTTAGTGTAAGCTCTACATGCAGAAGGCGTGTGTCTTATAGCCAGGGAGCCAGGCCACAGCCCTGGTTTGTCTCCTGCTTGGGTCTACACTGCAGTCCAGCCCTGTATCTGCAGCTGGTCTGTAAATGGGATGTGGCCTGGTGACATCACGCCTGTCTTCCAGTGGGGAGCCTGGGGCTCCGACAGCAGGGCCAGCTGCCCTGGGCTGTGCTCTGTGAATGTCTGCATTCTGGCCAGCTCCAGGCCCTGTGCTCCCCCTCACCCACACTGGACAGGCAATGTGGACACCTGACCACCAGCAGTCCCACACCTGAAGACACAGAGGGCTTCTGTCTCCCCAGCACTGAGCATGACCACCATTGCTTGCTATTTCTTTGAGACATGGAAACCGGAGCTAACACCCAAATACCCATTACTAGATACATCATGGTGGATTTATGCTACAGGGCATGCCAGGAGCGGCAGCAGAACCAGGAGGAAAAAGTATCTGACATGCGATGGTAACAGAGACATCTGCAACATGAGGGAAGTGCAAACCACAACTCTACAGAACAAAGTGACCGACTCAGGTGGTTGAGGACGCTGCTGTGCAGGTGCATTTATGCAGGTGCCTGGGCAGAGCTGCCCCGGCTGGGATGCCCAGAAGGAGGATGTTCCCCACTGGAGCCATGCCAGACCCTCCTTGCTGGTCCCTGTGGGAGTTAAACTTGCTTGCTAACTTGATGGACTCAGAGACCCTGGCACGGGTGATTGGGTCATGAGAGCGCCGATGTCACCGATGGCTTAACCCGTCAATGAGTCTATTGCTGGATGAGCTGTTAGGAGCTGGGCCCAGCTGGAGGAAGTGGTTCATAGCACTGTGACCTTAGGGACTGGATCTGGTCCCTGATGCCTTCCTCTCTGGCTTTCTAAACACTCTCTTCCTGGCCACTCTGAGTTGAGCACCTGTTGTGCTTCTTGTTACCCTTCCTTCTTGATGTTCCTGCCTTGGAGCCAGCCATTCATGGACTGAGACCTCTCAAACTGTAAGCTAAAACAAACCTCTCTTCCTTGAAGCAGTTGATGTAAGGTATTTTGTCACAATTACAGTAAACAGGCTAATACAAAAAACTGTACCTAGAGTAGTGGCCTGTGGTTCAGAAGATTTTGGA
Organism: Chinchilla lanigera; assembly: GCF_000276665.1. Lineage (NCBI taxonomy): Eukaryota > Metazoa > Chordata > Mammalia > Rodentia > Chinchillidae > Chinchilla > Chinchilla lanigera. The sequence continues at coordinate 32,449,409 of NW_004955413.1, forward strand.
GCTGGTTTGCAGGGGAATGTTGGAAAAGTTTGGAAAACTGGTCTGAAGAGATCCTAGAAGGCTGTAAGCAGGGCTTCTGGTCGTTCTTGTTTGGCTCTCAGGTGATGAGCACGCTGATAAGAATGCAGCCTGGGCTCATGAGATTCCAGTAAAGACTGGGCTCATGGATTCCAGGTAAGAGCTGGGGCAGAGACCACTGATGCCACGTTCTGATAAAGAACTTGTCTACATTTATGCCTGGCCTGAGGCTTTGTCTGAACCTGACTTTAAAGAAGGTGGACAAATTAATCTGATGGAAGAAATTTTAAGGCAGCCCAACATTCAGGCTGTGGCATTGGCACTGCTGGCTGCTTTTTTAACCACAGTGAGAATCAGGGGCAAATAACAGAACAAAAAGATTTTTAAAAATTTGTGGTCTGGCCAAAATAGAAGCTTCTGAAAAGTTGCATCCAAGAAAAGTGTGGTTGTTGAAGAGAATTTTGCCATCAAGAGGAAGCTAAGTCAGTTGTGGCGGCACAAGTCTGTAATCCAATGAATCTTGGAGGCTGAGTCAGGTGGATTACATATTCAAGCATGGTCTCAGCAAAGTAGTGATTTAGGAAGACTCTATCTCAGAATAAAAATAAAATTAAGTAGAAAAATGGCTGGAGAGATGGCTCCATGGGAAGACCCTGGGTTCAATCCTCAGTACCACAAAAGGAGGAAGAGGTAGGGGATGGGGGAGCAGCAGAAAACACTGCATTGGAACAAGGATAAAGATGCCTTGATGGCATTTCAGGAATCAGCAAGACCCCACCATACTGTCTCAAGACTTTGCTCTGAGAAGAGAGTCCCAGGTCATTAGGCTCATTGAGGGCCACCTAGGGGTGTGTTTTGTCATGCCATGTAGATACTCAGAGGCTGCTTCAGTTCTGACCTAAGGGGGCCTGACTACTGCTGGAGCTGGTGTCAGACCTTGGATCATCCACGTAGTGCTGGAGTTTTAGGCATGCAGAATGCCAGTATTACAGGTTCATGGAGGCTTCCACCCAGATTTCAAAGGAAAGTGTGGAAGGCTAGGCAGTGTGTCACAGGATTAGAGTCCTTGTGAGGGTCCCCTGGAAGATGCATGTGTGAAGCTGTGAGGGTGAGGCCAAAGCTGCGGTAGAAACTGGAGATCCAAAAACTTAGAGATGCTAGGAATGTGGACTGTCTGCCTGAGAAACTGCAGGCAGTGAGAAGAGAGAGGCCACAAGGGTACAGCCTGCAAGGCCATAGGAGTGTGTCTTTGCTGGTACAAAATACCCAACACGCAAAGTTAAAGGAGGAAGGGATTATTTAGCTCATAGTTTGTGGAGGTTTCAGTCCATGCTCAGCTGGCTCCAAGGCAGGATGGTGTGGCCAAAGGGCAACCATTCACGGTGGAAGACAGCAAAAGCAAAAGAGGGGAGAGCAAGCCTCTTTCCCTCCCTTACATTGTATGCAGATTCTGCGCCCTCAGGTGGGTGTAGCGCTCACACCATCTGCCTGCCCTCCTCTTGCACAGGCTCAGGATGTTTACAAAGTGAGGCCCCTTGGCCCCTGCTGAGTCACTTCGTTAAGCTTCTAAACTTCTCAAGTTGACACAATGTGTCAACCATCAGAGTAGGACTGCAGTTGATCTTGATGGTCCACTAGCCTAGAGTAGGAGGCTCCTGGAGAAGGCACTGGATCAGGAGGGCACTAACCTCACGGGAGGATACTAACCTCATGTGTGGGTTGGCCCCTTGATAAGCCAGTGTCACGTGGGCTCTTAGGAAATGCGGTGCCCTTATAGAAAGTAGGTCACGGGGACATGACCTGGGGGCTATATCTGGTCCCTGGGCTCTCTGCATGGAGGGTGGGGTTTCTCATGGCTGAAATTTTACCAGAACTATTTCTGGGGCTCTGACTTGTACAACCCGGAAACCCCACTCACTCCATGCCAGGCTTCCTCGAAGATTCAGGATGAAACGTACCCTGCCCCCAACATCCCTGCTGATGTGACCCAGGCTCTGGACCTGCTCTGAGTGGCAACCCTGATGTCTGTCCAGGGCCTTTCTGTCCACCTGGTGCTAGGGAGGCAGCAAAGACAGCACTTCTGACCCTATACCCAAGCTGTGGCTCCTCCCAGATCCCATCTCCAAGCTCCACCTCAAGCCTCCCAAGAGCCTGGGATGCTCCGATGTCCGCCATTGTCACTCTTGCCGCAGCAGCCAGAGGCCCCTGGAGACGTCAGATCATACGGTGTCACCTGCCTTTCTAAAACCCCGGCCCTCCATAGGTCTCCTGGGCCCTGACCCCACCCTAAGTGGTCACAGAGTGAGTTCTTCCTGGCCCAGGTACCCATCAGCCTCAGCCTCCAGGCCTGGTCTCCTGGACCCGGCAGGCCACCGGCTTCTCCGGACGATGGCTCTCCACGTCCTGCCAGGCTGGACTTTATGCTTTGGGCAGCTTTTGTCCTTCCATTGATTAATTGATTGATGTTTTCCTGATCACTCCTGGAACGCCCAGCCCCCTGGTCTGCCCTCCCCTAGCTGTTTCCTCAAGGAATACATGAATTTTAAGTAAACATTTGCATGCAGAGGACAGCTGCTTTGCAGAAATCTGTAGGCTTCCTTCTCCCGGCAAGACGAGATTCCTGCATCTGCGCATGATGAATAACGGTCCCTTGTATCTGCGGTGCCGTTCCCAGCTTCCATACCTCCTGTTTCCACAGTAGAGCGTGAGGATAAGCAGACGATCCTGTTCCTCCTGGAAGGTAATGTTCCGAGGAGGAAACACATCTCCGAAGGAGAGAAACTCATAACAACCTGGGCAAAGACCTGCAGCGCCTCCTCCTCACTGTCCTCGACAGCCAGGAATGGGATTTTCATTCAGCCCAGGGAGTGTCTTGGCTGGGGTGCAGGACCCAGGACCAGAGCTGGGGGACACCAGTGCCCCAGTGCACTAACCATCGCCTGTGCTTTATTTTTAAAACCTGAGCCTCCTGCACGACCCAGAGACCCCACAGTTTTCTCTGCTGGCAGCAAGGGAGGAGGCGGGAGTGCCTTGCCCACCCCGAGCTGTGTAGTGTAAGCAAGGCTAGATTTCTCCCTGAGTTTTGTAGCCCTCACTACCTGGCCACCACCTGCAGTGCCGTGAGGACCCTGTGGCTAGAAAACAGGAGAGCCCAAGGGCAGGGCTTGGGGGGACCGAGGCCAGAAAGGAGGGGGAGCCTCCCTGTAGGGGACTGAAGGGGACTGGCGGCCAGCAGGAGACCCCAGGCTCCCTGCACAGAGGGCACAGCCCAAGTGCCACTGAGTGGACGGCACAGGCTGCATGCCAACCTCAGTGCTCGTGAGGACCCGCTTGGTGGGACACTGTGGCAAGAGTGAAGAACGGTGCTCACGCTTCCCAGGGACAGATGGGACCCGGAAAGGGAGCCCGCACGCCCGCGCCTGGCCTGCAGGGCCGAGGTAATTAATAGCCGGCTGAGGAAACTTGATTGCTGTTTGCGGGGCTAAAAATGGATAAACAGCCATCATTGCCAGGAAGGTCCGGGCCGTATTCATCACCATTACAGAGAGTGATTCGGCTTGTGCTTGTTAATCAATCACTGCTCTCAAGGGGGCCTGGGCGGGTGGGCCCAAGAGTGGACAGCCATGCCCAGCTTGCAGGCCGGAGTCCAAGCATGATGGATGGCAGCTGCCCGGGCTCCAATCTGGATGGGCGAGTGGGAGCAGGCTGACTGCCCACAGCGTCCACCCGGACTCAAATTATGCAGATGGAAAGGGCTGCACGGAAGGGAGGCTGAGGCGGCTCACCGGGAGGGACAGGCAGGATCTCTCTGGATGCAGGTGGTGGGAGGTGCTGGGGCTGGGGCATGTGATACCCGCCTGCCGAGGGTGGCCAGGGGTAGGGGTGCACAGGCCACAGGCTCGTCTGGATCCGGGGATGTGCCGTGGCTTTGGCAGGGACCATGACAATGGTTTGTTCTTAATTAAAATCCCTATGAATCCAGGGACAGAGCAGGTCTTCACCACGGAGGCACACCACTTCGCTTAGAGGAATGGGATTCCAGTGAGGCAGAACAGGTGCGGACAGCCATCAAGAGGGCTAAGGAGTCTGGGGACAGAGTGTGTGAGCAGAAGGGCAGTGTCCGTGGCTCCCTGGCTCCGTCCAGGGTCCCATCTGCTTGGTGGCCTCTGTGTCATAAGTGTCCCATCTCTCCTCTCTGCACCTGAGAGCTGGGAGACTGGGCGTCCCTGTGGGCATGCCTGCAGACCCTCCTGTGGCCGGCAGGGACGGTCACACATCCATCCACCCAGCTCCCTGCCAGCAGCAGCTCCCGTGACACCGCTGCTCTGTGCGGTGGCCTCAGCATCCGCACCCTCTGCCCTCCTTCCTGGGTGAGGGAGATCCCCACCTCTGGCCCCACAGGGTTCTGGGGATGAATGACAGTGACACCCGGCACTGTGACCATTGTGCTATCAGTCAGGGCTCACTGGCCCACCCTGCCCTGGCACCCATCCAGGCAGTGGGCACACCTCGGACCTCCCTGCCAGGGTCCACTCCAGCATCGCGGAGGAGCTAGCCAGAATCCCAGCACACAACCCTCCTGCACCCACCTGGACCCTAAGTTCCTGCGGAGAGACCTGGTGCGCTGTCCAGGGTGCTGACCGCCGGAGTCCAGTGACCTCCGCCCATCAGTGCATCTCAGGTGGGTCCCCTCTTCTCGCAGGACACAAGCCCAGTTCAGAGCCCTGTTTCTGGGGTCAGGAAAGGACACTCCTGAAGCAGGGCTTGGACCCTTCCCTGCCCGTACCACAGTGTCCCCGCTGAACCCAGGCTGGGGGTGCACTGTTGCTGGGTGGCCCTGAGCTGGATAATGAATGTGGGAGCCCCTGACCCTCAAGAGATGTACGTGAAAATAAAGGCACAGAGAAGGTCCCAACATTACGCTTGAAGCCCACCACTCGGGGGAGACTGGCCTGGAGACCAAGGAGACTGGGTGATCCCCGTGGGAAAGTCCCTCCGGGCAGCACTTGCAGCAAGGAGGGAGTGTGAGGGCCCAGCCCGGTTCAGGCCGTGGATCTGGGATCAAGCAGTGTCAAGCGGACAGGCCCTGACCCCTACATGCTGCAGGGGACCGCGCTGAAAGCCTCTGTCAGCTGTGCCTGCCAGGGTGGCCACATTCCTCCATGGGTGGCTGAAAGCACAGCCTTGAAGACACGTTTACACACACGTGTTCACGGCTGCACAATGGCTGAGAGGAGGAGGCGGCAACCCAGCACTCATGACAGGTGCATGGATAAAGGCTTGTGGTTGATTTGGGAATGTGGCCCTTCCATGCCAGAGACTAGCAGTTGGCCTTTAAAAGAAGGAGACACTGACAACGCTGATGACGTTCTCCTCCACGAAACAGGCTGTACACGTAAAGGTGCTTGAGAGGGTAAATTTTATGTTGGTGTGTGGCCAGCTGCCCCCAAGGACCAGGCTTTGACCCTCTTCCTCAGGAGGAAGCAGATCTGGTCAGGATGGTGCGTGGTGTACTATTGGCAGTGGCAGGAGCTGTGTGATGGAGCAGGCCACCCCAGCACGGCCCCACAACCCCCACCATCCTGGGTCTCCTGGAGCACAGCCCACCCTCCTCCAGGACAAGGGCAGAGGGAGCGACTCCTGGTGTTTAGTTGTTCTCTCGGCAGGCTCCCTCCACAGCCCCCTTGTGGCCTCCTTAACAGTTCCCGCGTAGCGCAGTCACCCCTGTGTGTCCCCGCTGCTCTCTTCCGTGGATCCCAGCACATTGTGGGACAGTGGCCTGCACGGGCTCCCCTCACAACCTGGCAGCATGGCCCTCACTGAGTATGGACGTGGCAAGGCTAATGTTCTCATTAGGGTCGCAGAGGCCTCTTGGTCAGGGACGTGCCTTTCCAGAGCGCTGCACTATGGAGCCAGGATTCAAGAGGCCCTGGGCCAGCCCTGGCTGCTGCCCACCTGGGTTGCCAGGGCTCAAGCACCTGGTGGTCATCAGCACTGTCCCTCCTTCTGTGTCCTCTGCTGTGACTGTTGTCATCCTGGCACCTCCTGGGCTGCCACAGAAGCATACCATCAAGGTGCCCACAGCTGCCCAACAGGCCTGGGGAGCACAGGCCGGGCCAGCAGCTGCAGGTGTCCCTGAGCACAGCAGGGGCCAGCAGGCAGGGACCAACGTCTGCTCCCACCACACACAGCCACACGCAGCACACAACACGCACACACAGGTGCAGACGCATGCAGCAGTGCATGCACACGCATAGCCTCGTGTTCCCCTGGCCAGGTAGAATCCTTCAGCCAAACCACCAGCTGCTGCTCGCCGCTTTGTATGTGGGCATTCGTCCACCTGCACTGTCCCATCCTGACCGGAGCAGCTCCCAGGAAGAGGAGGATCACCAAACAAATGCCAGTTCATCTGAGCCTCAGGTGCACAGCACATCCTTCAGGGTAAGGACTTCCCAGATGCTGCAGTCGCCATCCTGGTGTGGACGTCCACGTAGACCTGGGGACCACACAGTCCAGGGCCGCGGACCCAGAGTACAAACAGGAGGGTCTTGGCTCTGCTGCTCAGACCCCCAAGCCTTATTCTGTGACCCTGCGGGGGGCCGCTGAGCACCTCCACTTGTCATCAGAGGGTGGGGTCTCAGGGGGCCCTTCCCAGGCTCGGGGGCTCCTGAGGCAGGAAGTGAGCCCCGCACAGGGGCACAGCGAGGAAAAAGCCCAGATGACACCCGGTGGGGGCGGCCAGGGCGGAGCTCCCAGCCCGGGCAGCGCTGGGTCTCTCAGGTCCTGGGTCGCGGGAGGATCTGCAGCTGCACGGACAGGAGCTGTGGCCCCGCAGGACCTGGCTCAGCCACCCGTCAGCAGGGTACTCTGGGCTCAGGAGGGTTGCGGAGGAAGAGCCACGATGCCCAAAGCCCACGGGACGCCTGCAGATGAGGCTGGACGCGGGCCCGGTCTCGTACTTTGGGGTTTGCGGGTGTCTAGGGGTCCCGGGGGCTGAGGGTTCTATATCTGTGGGTTTCCTGAGGTTATGTCCTAGCTGTCCTTCTGCCTGGCTTCTCCATTCCTGGCCCCTGGCTCACTGCTGAGTCTGTGTCCTTTCCACTGTCCCTCTGGGGCCTGGATAGGGTGCCCAGGTTTGACCTCAGGGTGTCTAACTGGCCTGTCTGTCACCTGGTGCTGTCTGTGGGCAAAGACTGTTCATGAGAATTTAAAGAGAAGGAAGGAAAGTGAACAGAAGGAGGAAGGGAGGGCAGTGGGCGGCACAGGGAGCCGCTCCCCGCTCTCCACCACCCAGGGCACACACCGGTCCTTGTGCACTGACCACGAGGTGACTGCCATGGGCTCCTCAGGGCCCCTTCCCCCGGGACACCCTGGCCCTCCGCGGGGTCTGCGCTCAGGCTGGGCCCTGGCCCGCAGAAGCCTCTCAATCCTTGCGGCCACAGATGTGACTCATTCTTCAGGCCTGATTGACATTAATTAAATATTTCGGTATTTGCATCAGAGAAGATGTATCCGAGCACACCTCCGTCGCTTCTGATTAAATTACCGTGGAAAGGCTGCCTGGTGACTCCCATAAATGAATACATTTTCAACATTTTTTTTTTCTGTTGAAGGTAATTTTCATGGCTGGTTTAACTTGTAAGGATGATAGAAAATATTAATAAAACATTTGATGTCTAAGTTTGGGTAGAAGTTTAATAAATGAGATGGGCATATTTCACTTTGGGTCACGTGGCTGAAATTGTTTTAGAGGGATCATTGGAGCAGGAGGAATCTTCCAGTGCGGTCTCTGTTCTGCGGCTTGGGGTCCTTCTGGCTCATGCAGAGGGACAGCAGCCCCTCAGCCAGCACCTTCCCATTGCGGTCAGGCCAGGGAGTGCCTCTGGCCTCCCAGTGAGCTTCCGCAGGTGGGGGGAACTGAAGCTCTGCTCAGAGTGGGTCAGCCACAGAGCAGGACCCTGCTTCCTCCTCCTGCCCATGGGCCGGACGGCAGGTCGGAGGAGACTCAGCTGCCACTGCTGGGCTACAGGATGGTGTGAATGTCACAAGCTAGTAGACCCTCAGCCCCTCCAGGTAAGTGGCCCACTCCAGGGCAGAGGCGGCTCTGCTTTAGGGGCCTCTAAGGGTGACGATCTTGGGAGCCCTGTGGGAAGCAGGGACGTGAGAAATGTGTTATGAAAGCACGCTTTTCTAAATGAGGAACCAGCATCTTTAAGAAGGAAGGCCATGAGACAGAGTGAGGTCACAGGGTCCAGTGGCTCCTCGCCCCCAAGATGCATGAACACTGCTGTCCAAGAGTACTGGGGAGGTAAAGACCTGCAGCGACTCATCCAGGGAGGGCTAAGTAGGAAAGAGGAGGGCAGGATCCCAGGTGCTATGGAGACGGTGCCAATGTGACTCCCACTCTTGCAGGCCAGCGACAGAATCAGACCCTGCCGTGGACACCACAGGGATGGAAACCCTGCGAGGTGGGCCAGGAGAGAGTCCCGACCAGGACCCTGTGTCTGCAATCCCTGCCTTCCCAGGCCGAGATGGACTGGGCGGAGCCCAGGGAGCAGCAGGGCCAGCCTGTGGTCACTCAAGGATGAAAGGCCTTGCTCTGTGTGGGACAGTGGTAGGATGGGCCCAGCAGAGACACCCAGAGGGAGGGTGTCCTGGAGACACAGCCTCACCACCAGACCTGAGTGGAGGTGAGTGTGCGTGCACAGTACACACTCGCATATCACACAGGTGTGCACACGTCTGCACGTGGATACTGCATGGATATGGGGGCACATACTGTGCACATACACACTATCCGCTCACACATACACACGGGTGTGCATGTTTTACTGGTGCCACCAGGCCCTGACAGAACAGTCTGACTCCTGGGCACATTCTCAATACCTCAGAAAGGCAATTCGTGCTTCGCCAGGCCACCTTCGTGGCTGAATAACCATCCAGTGCACGGCCCAGTGCTCATGTTAAGGCTCTGCTGTCACTGTCCTGGATGCATAGGTTTGAGCAAGGGCTCCCTCATTTGCAGTTTGCCCCTGGACGCCAGAAAATAAGCATTGAATCCTGTAGCTACAGCGAGGGGACCTGGAAATGTCCACTTCCTTCTGGGCTTCCAGGGCCTGGAGCATCCTATGCCTGTCCGTGGCCACTCTGTCATCTGCTCCAAGGGCAGGGGACCCCCTCATCCCATCTGCTGAGAGGTGGTGTCCAAGCCATGCAACCATGTGGTACCAGAAAGGACCTCTCCTAGCTTGTGTGTTCCAGAGATAAATGATGGTATTGTAGCAGCAAGTCAGTTTTGTGTAGCTCTTACATAATGAATTGATTTTATAGAACATTTTCATTCATTTGAGAAATGTCTGGCCGTCTATTGAGTGTGAATTATGGCACAATTAGACTCCATATTTAAATAATCAGTTTTCACTCTGTAGTATTGGAATGTCACAATTTACAAAGCACTTTTAATTATTTGAAAAAATTACATACTGGTTGGTAAGTTTTAGCAATTAAAAATATTCCCATGTAAATGTGGCAGTAATGTGAGTATCCAGATTTGAACATTTGTACTTTCTGACTCCACATTCTACTGAGCCTGAGTTTGAGGCACAGAATACTCAGAGGCAGTGTCTTGGTTACTTTTCTCTTGTTGCTGAGACAAAATATCAAAAGCCCAAAGTTAAGGAAGGAAAGGATTATTTATCTCACAGTCTTTGGAGGTTTCAGTCCATACTCAGCTGGCTCCAAGGCAGGGTGGCACATGGCAGAGGACAACAATTCATAACTGCAGAACACAGCAAAAGCAACAAGAACGAAAGGGAGGAGCAGCAGCAAGCAACCTCTTTCTCTTCCCTACATATGCAAATGATCCACCCCAGGGCCTGTGTAGCACTCACATCCAATCAATCATAAACTCTAAAAGCCTGCCCCATGACTGCATGAGGATTTGGGGGGGACATGCAGACACAAACCATAACAGGCAGCCACAGGGAGGCGCAATGCCTGAACATATCCTCTTTACCAAATGGTACACTGCCATCAAAATGTTTATGGATTCAATACTGTCCCTGAAATCACTGATTATTTCTTTCTGCAATAGGCAGAGGACCTGTGGCCCCTAGAAGTGTCTCCAGTGAGCCACTCACTGTGTTGGGAGCAGGACCAGCTGGGGAAACCCCAGGTGAACCAGGTCCAGGGCCCAGGGAGGCAAGCAAAAAGAGCTCTAGGCCTAAGACCACAAAACCTGAGCTGAACCCTGAGCAGCTTTACTGGGAGTCCCCTCTGTGGAGTCCCCATCCACGAATCTCCTGTCCATGCAGCTCCTGCTTGAGCCCCCATCTGTTGAGTCCATGTCCCATAAAGCCTGTGTATATGAGGCCTGTGTCCACATAGCCCCATTAGTTGGGGTTCAGCTTGATGGTATCAACTTAATTGGCTTTGGGACCTTCCCAGGAGGTTGGTACCAGAGAAGTGGAGTTATTGCTGTGACTAAACTTGAGAATGTGGCTTAGAAGTCTTTTGACCTGGTTACCAGGAGGAATTATGAAAGGTTTGGAGATGTGGGCTAGGGACCCTGGTGAACAGTTCCGGTTGGAGCTCAGAAGGCCAAATGCTGATAGCAATGTGGACAAGAGAGGCCAGGCTCATGAGGTTTAAGGTGGGAGTAATGACTTTCTTGGAAACTAGACTAGAGGCCATGCACGTCATACTCTGGCAATAAATCTGCCTATATTTTGCTCATGTCCTGAGACTCTAGAGGAGGCTGACTTCAAGTGCTACAGAATAACTGACCAGGCAGAGAAAATTTTAAGGCACCCCAATGTTCAGGTTATGGCATGAGTCCCGGCTGCTTTCCATTAAATTTATAGTGAGAATTAGGGCAAACAAGCAGAGCAGAAAAAATGAAAACCTTAAATTTTGACCCAGAAATATCTGAATGTAAATTTGGGGACAAATGAGATGAAGCTGCTAAAGAAATTAGCACCAACAAAAAAATTTTTTGTCCAGAGAGAAGAAGAAAGATAATTTGAGAGCATCTCAGGAATCAGAAAAACCCCACCCACAGAAGGCTCAAGAGTGAAAGAATATAAACCTTTTATTTGAAAAGAGAGCACCTGGGGCCCCTACTTGAGAATTGCTACCTAGGCAATGGTTCCCTAGGATTCATTTTACCACATTACATTATCCAGCCACTCAGGCTGCTACAACCATGGTTCAAGGGATCCTGGATACTGTGCCTGCTGACAGCAGACTTGGGCACCATCCAAATGATGCTGGGTTTTCAGGCATGAAGAATGCAAGAACTGTGAGGTCAAGGAGGCTTCCACCCAGATCATAAAGAAAGCCTGAGAGGTCAGGCAAAGAACACCTGAGAAAACAATGCATGAAGCTAAGAGACTGAAGCCAAAAGTACAGTAGAGGCCCCAGGAGGTTGGAGAAGCCAGGAATGTGTGCTGAGAAGGTCTGCTGAAGGCAGTGAGTGGGGCCAGCCCAAGAGAGAACAAATGGGCTTCAACCGGCAAGACCATAGGGGCAGGGGTGCCCACACTCTCTGCAGCTCACCTCTCACCACCGTATGTCCCACATGCCAGACACTGAGTTAAAGGACTTACTGTGTGCCCTGTGGGATTTCAGTCTGGATTTCTATTCTTCTCTTTCAGAATGGGAACTTTGCTGTTTTGTGAAAGACAATTTAGTTAGTTAGTTAGTTAATAAGAGGACAGTAAAGGACAGACCTAAGACAGAGTCAGCTGGATACAATGAAAATAGTACACATGCACACACTTGTAAAGGCCTCACAAGAGACATGCATGGCCTCACAAAGAACATGAGAAAAAAAGATTATTGATTACCCTATTCTCCCACCTGCTTCGTTCCGCATTCTAGCGACTCCTCAAAACTCCCTGAGACGTATCGTTCCCTTCTTGTAAGTTTCCTAAAGTTTCTATAGTTTCTGGGAAGACTGCTTCACAAAGAGTTCGCTTGCCAAGCAGGATGTGGTTTTTTGGCTTAAAAGCTGCTCTCACACCTGGTTTGCTGCTGACCTGATCCTACCCTGCGTGGAGGCTCTCAGTCAGTCGCTGGCCAGCTAATAAAGGCTCATTCTAAAATCTCAATTGACGATCCGTGTGCTCTGGTGTTTTTCGGTCGGTACCTTGGTTCGGTTCTGAGTCCAGAACACACTCAGTTAAAAGTTAATTCAAGTCATGCAGCTAGTCAACCTTAGAAGTCTAAAAGCAAACTCAAGAAAAAGGATAAAAAGTAGGATAAGAATGGACAGATACGACCCTCCCCAAAAAAATTCCTAGGCAGACTATGCTAAAAGAATTAACAACCCCTCCCTTTCTCTGGGCAGGACTTGGAGGAACTTAGAAATGCAGAGTAACCAATTTCCTTTGAAGTCAGTGTCCTTTGAGCTTAGCCAGCTGATTTCATTTAAACTGTACATTACAAAACTTTAACCCCAATGGATTGTTTTAAACTCACAAAGCCACCTGTGATAGGTGATCACTGGATAACCAAGCAAGTCACCATTGTCCACTGATTCATAGAAGACCAACACAAAAGAAAAGCCGTGAAACCCCACTTTAAAGAACCTCACCTGGATATCCACCAGAAGCCATTTTTCTTCTTGTATTTCCAATAAATACTTCTTCTCATTGTGATTTCATGCTTTGACTTCGTGAGACAAAGAACTTGGTTTGTATGATGATAGGTGTTTCATTGTGATATTGTACCTTGGGATTATGTAACTTATTTTTTATTCCTACAGAGATTCACAGCTAAGAGTTTGCCTTGAGTCTCAAAAGAGACTTTGACTTAGATTTTTGAAAATGCTGGAATTATTGAGACTTTGAGGAAGGGATTATAGTGCTCCTGGTTGTATAAAGGATAGTTGTGACACATTAGGCAGAACACAAGCTTTCTGTTGTACTGTTTGGAGGTTAAGTGTAGTCTAAGGAGATATGCTTGGGTCCACATTGCCAAGGGGTGGGATGATGCTGTTGAGCTTGATAACATCAATTTGAAGGGTATCGTATCATCCCCAAAATTGATGGAGCACATTTTTTGGTGTGCCTGGGTGGTTCATAGAGGTGTGACATTGGGGTCTGCGTCTCACTGGGATGCTAAACTGGCCTTTTGATCAGTTATGGCATTAGCTTTGTGGTAAAATCTTGCATGTCCAAGAAGTATAGTTCAGAATTGAGGGTTCCAGAAATGTAGGGGTGGAAAAGGAAGCAGTATTACTCCTCATGGCCCCTGGCCACTGACTGGCTGAAGGTTCACTTCCTGCTTCCCTGACTATTCTAGGCTGATTAGTCGTCTGAGCTCCATACGGAGGAATACAGTACAACACAGGTGTCAGGGACACAAGACGTATGTGGCCACCCTACCAGGCCTAGCATAGGGGCTTGCTGAAGGCCAGAAACCTGCAGAACATGCAGTGGAAGATGGTGGCCACAGATACCCGCCATGACTGTGACCCATTTGGCCAAGGAGGACCTGAGCCACCGTGAGTACTCCCTCCTTAATCTACGTTCACAAATATTTTGTGTGTGCACACACATTTAGCAAATATCTCCTCTTCTTTCTCTTATCCCCTGTCATGTGACCTCAGATGTGCCTCCAACATGACACTGAAGGTATGTCATGGGGGAGAGTGCACATCCCTGAAGACTTCCCCTGCTTTCTGGGGCAAGGTTGGGGCATTGGAGGTGTACGCAGAACAGCTTGTCCCAGCATGCTGTGAGGGGTATGTGACTTACCATCCTGACTTGCGAATCAGGCACGGGTACCTAGCTGACCGGGTGAACTGTGCTGCTGGGCCAGCTCTCTACTGCGCTGCGGTCCAGGCCTTTAACCACTCACTGCCCAGCTGTGTCTTACAGCTGTTGCTGACGTTGGCAGTCTATTGATGGAGTAAGGGGATTGTCCCTGTGACCCTCAGTGGGCCTCAGCGGATCAGCTGACAACTTTCAGAAGAAGAACTGAAGTTTCCTGAGAAGCGGAAGGTCTACCCTGGGAACAGAGCAGCCTCTCATGCCTGAGTGTCTAGCCAGCAGCTTTTCTTCCCAATGTCTGCGCTCCCCCAAGGCCTGAGTGTGATGAGAAGAGTTCCCCTTCTGCCGCCACACGTAGGAGTGGCTCAGGCACCTGCAGCTCCTCACAGCAGGCAGACGCTGGGGAGCAGAGTGCAGAAGACGACACCTGGTTCAGGCCTGCAGGGTGCAGCTGCTCCACCTCCAGCACAGCCCAGGTGTAAGCATTTGTCCCTGGCACCATCTCCCATGGCCTGTGGGGCCCTCAGAGCCCAGTGCTCTGTGTTTGTGCTGCTCTCCCCTACAAGGCTCAGGCTGAGCCAGCTAAGGGAGACGCGGGCTGAGGCAGGGAAGGTCAGACAGGGCCACCTCGGAACAGAGGGAGCAGGGAGACCCAGGACTAGCCGGTGAGGATGCTGGTCCTCGCTCCAGGGGAGTCAGATTCTCTGGGGGCTGTGGCTCTGCTGTGAGCAAAGGAGATGGTGACAGAAGCAGGAGGAGACACTGGCCTGCCATTCAGATAAGCCGCTGTGGTCCACAGTGGCCTTATGTAGGCAGCATTGCTGTGGGAAATAGTTTGCAAATAGCACTCTGAGGATCTGGCTTCCTCAATTGAGTTTATGAGCTCCCAGTGAATCGATGCATAAACACCTGCACGCACGAATGGATGGATTCATCACAGCCTCCTAGGCTGGGCATCCTGCTGGGTGAGGTCACTCTTAGAGCCAATGGGGTCAGGGAAACTGAGGCTCAGAGGGACCATTGGGGTCCACCTCTACATTCCTGTCCCCTGTGGCCTCCCTGGGGTCACCCAGCAAGTCCCCACTAACTAACCTGCTCCACAGCACCTTGGGCACCCGAGCCCCACAATGCCCAGGGATCGGGGAGCAGAGGTGAGGGTGGGGGTGAACCTTGGGTGCCTGGACCTCAATATTTCTTGGGTGCAGATGGGGTCAGCTGGGGGTTTCTGTGCCCACAGACAGGTCCTGGGGATGTCCTTGGTGTCCTCCCAGACACGGGGGTCAGATTTGGGACAAATTCTGATCACTAGAATGTAATCACCCTTCGTCTTGTCAGTGGTGGCCTGACACCCCGGCTCTCTGAACACCCAGGGGCCCCTGAGGGCCAGAAGGTGCCGAGCTGTCCTCACATCCAGGCTGTGCTCTGGAGACCTGCCGTGGCTCCCACCCACTGCAGGAGGGTGAGGGACGGAGGTGGCCACAGCCCACCCTCTGGGGCACAGAGCTTCGCAGGGGAGACACAGGGAAGGGCAGGGGGTCCAGCCGCTGTCCCTTCCCCCTTGGGCTGGTGGGGCACATGCAGCTCCAGCCAGCAGGACCAGAGCAACCTTGGCCACAACTCCACTCCCCTCAAATATTTCCTGTTTCTGAGTGGAAGATGTTAATTTAACTGTTTTTGTTTTGCTTTGTCAATTATTTTCATATTAAATTCATACCCTAGTTTGGTTTAATGGTCGCAGAAAATCTATAACCCTAAGGGATTTATACCTAATTAAGTAATATGATAATGAGAAATATTGAGGTCAACATGGTGTTCTCAACAATTACTGTTGCTTTGCGGAGGCCGCTGGGCTCCAGATGCTGGGCTGAGCCGGCGAGCGGGAGACACGGTGCCCGGCCTGTGGCCGCCTCCCTGGCGGGGTCACTGCAGGTCTGGGACCTCTCTGCTCTCATCCAGGAACCCTCCTGCTGCTCACCTGCCATCCCCACCCCTCAGGGGGGTGCAGGAGGGTCCCCTCCTGGAGGGGACTGGGTGAGAGACCCCGGAAGCTGGGACCCAGGACCCAGCTGTCCCCAAGGTGTCCCCCAGACAAGCGGCTCCAGCCAGCCCTCCCCCAGGCTGGGGGCATTAATTTAAATCAGCTGATTGCCAGAGAAAGGTCTCATCAAAGATTAAATAAGCATAATTTAACTGAGGGAATGATAATAGATTTAGTTAAGAAGAGAAAAAAAGGAAAATTGAATTAGAATGCATATTTGAGGGAAAATTGGAGTTTAATATAATTACACTTAGAGATGAGACAGATTACAATTACCATGTTTCAGAGGTGGAATTTTTAATTGTATTATTTAAAACCAAGCCTGGGTCTCTGCCTCGCAGCAGGTCAAAGAAGGTTCCCAGCGGGAGCAGGCGCCCGTTCCTCCCAGGGGACCACACGGAGGCTTCCCCCCCTCGGGCTGGCCCCATCCAGGGTCCTCGTGCCGTCACCCTGGTCCCCCTGTGAGACCGTGGGCCTGCAGCCCTGGCTGGAGAGCAGAGAGGGACAGAGGGCACCTGGATCCGATCGTCTTGGGGCTGATACAATCACTGGGGCACAAACGAACTGCTGCTGTAGCCAAAACCTCAGTGCCACCGAAATCGAGTTTCCCAGATGTCGTGTCTGCCCTTCAGCCCGACTGCCCACCTTGTCCAGCTAAGTGCCTGCCCAGTGCAGGGCACAGCCACAGAGTGCCTAGGAGGAGCGGGCTCAGACAGCGAGGCCCCCAAGGGGCTTTGGGGCGCTCAGCGAGGGTGTGAGCCGGTGGTGCGCGGCCGGGCTCTCTGCCATCCCTGCTTCCATGGCTATGGGCTTCTTCTACACAAGACTGCAGCAGAGTCATCATTGTGAGTGGAATCTTTTCTCCCCAGATTCCCATGTCAGAGTCAACAGTCCTGGAAGCTGAGGTCTTCACCGCTGCCATCCAGCAAGCACGAGGTGCTGGGGTGGCCCTGACCCGCTATGACCGGTGTCCTTGGGAATCTGGACAGACTCGCATTGGAGAGATGTCTGTGGAGACACAGGGAGAAGTCAGCTGACCGCAGGCCAGAGAGGGGCCAGGCACAGCCTCCCCGCAGCTGGGAGGAACTGACCCACAACCCGACTTCAGATGCCCTGGGGCTGTGAGGCAGCTGCCTGAAGCCAGCTACAACTCTACAGGCTCCTTACAGCGGCCTGGCAAACCAGCCCCTCCGTCTCTAAGTGCACCACATGTGACGCTGCAGTACTGCTCATCGATTTCCCAAAAGGTGCCCTGCACCAGCCAGGAGGGCTGTGAATAGATGATGCCTCCGGTCACTGCATCACCGCCGCGGAGGACGAGCCCTAGCAGAGACCCCCGAGCACCACTGAGAGCCCTAGCAGACGGGAGCCTGACCCTCAGGAGCCCAGCCCAGCAGGCCTCAGCCCCACCAGGGAGGAGAAGCCCATGGCTCTCTGGGGTCCCCTGAAGCCCACCTCCCAGGTGGTTGGCCTGTCCACACGGGGTCTACCCAGGAGTCACACAGGGGCCAGGTCACAAAGGTGTACAGTGGCCTCATTCACAGTAGGAGAGAGCCGCAGAGCCTGGCACGCCCATGTGAGAAGGGTGGAGTGTGGCCACAGAGCCCCAGGCTCTCCCGATGTGGGACGACACTCCTCAAGTCAGCCTCTATTGCCTACCACTGTCCCCTCGCCCCGCTCCCCTAGGAATGGAGGTGTCTGAGGAGGGCAGCCTGCCTCAGTGGTGCAGCTGTGGGCCAGCTCCACTTGGCTAATTAGCCCAGGGTTCCAAGGCACAAAATCCTCATCTCGAGAGCTCCTGAGGCTTCGGCTCCGTGTGTCAGGGAACCGTAAATCTTCAGGGGAATTTTCAAATGTAATTTTCTTCTCATGATTTTATTCCTGAGACTCACTTGGCTTATTAATAAGTTGGCTCAAAAGGAGTCACCATAAATAGCGATGTGGTCATGATGTCCTCGGGACACGTTCCAGGCGGGCAGGGCAGGGAGGGAAGGGCCGGCTCCGGAGCCCGACGTGCGGAGGAGAAAGTCTGCAGACATCTGGGAGCTGGGCGTTAAAATAGCCCACTTCCCACCCCGTGCCTCTGCACCCCACAGTGAGGAGAAGCAGCTGCGGGGCAAGCACCCCGACTTCAAGGCCTGGGGAGATCGGAGCTCGCAGCCCAGCCCAGGGCACCGTGGGCTGCCCTTGAGTCGGCCCCTGCAAACGCAGCTCCTGGGAACGGACCCCAAGGCTGAGCACTGAGACACGCAGGCCGGTGTCCCTGGTTTCTGCCTCCTCCCATCCGTCAGCAGCAAGGTCCTGGCCACAGTCACAGGAAGTCACAGGGACCGGCACCGCGTGGCAGGCCGGCTCCCGGCGCTGCTGCTCCTCCCCAGCACTGCCTAGGTCCCATCCGGGCATGCGTCGCTGTGAGCCCTGGGATGGGTGACGTGTGGGAGAGGCCCAGCCCCAGCCCCAGGGTACCGATGGCCTCAAGGAGCAGCCTGTGAGCCCCCCTCCCACGAACCCCATCCACCCACCAGCCACTGTTGTCCCGAACCACCTGTGCCCCCAGCCCCCAGGACTGCTCTGCCCTGCCCTGCCCATCCTGAAATTGCCAGGTTTGCCCCCCTGTTCTGGAGCACAGGAGGTGGACGAGTCCCTGAAGGCCACGGCTGAGGACCAGGTGTGTCCTCTAGAGGACGGCCGCCGGGATCAGGAAGTGAGTCTGTAGCAGAAAGGGACCCTGGCGGCCACTCACATCGGGACCAAGCACAAGTGAGCACTTGGCAGCTCTCGCGCCAGATCTGGCTTTTTAAGAAAGGACCGAGCCGCACGCACAGCCGCTTCTGCCCCTCCGCTGGTCCAGGCCAGATGCACAGCCCACAGAGCAGCACACTGCCCTTGGCTCTCCGCACGGCGCCTCCTCCCAGGCCCTCTCCTGCCCGCTGGCGCTTCCTCCTTTCCTCACAGGACTCAAGCCAGCCCGGCGGGCAGCAGTGCCAGAGTCACACGAGCACCGGCCCTGCCTGGGGACATAGAGCTTTCCAGTCTACACCGGCGCTTCCCCCTCCTTTGCGTCTGTCGTGAATCCCGCCGCCCCTTCCCGGGCATCACGTGTGTCTCCCTCCAGCCCAGGTGGGAGGGTGGCACTGTGAACGTGGCCGGTGACGTGGAGGGCACACCGAAGGCCTGGGGGGCTCCAGGAAAGCGGCTGTGTGGGACCCATGCACACCCATTCTAGAGCTCCGGAGCACTCTTCCCACCGCGTGCCGTTCCTGACTGCTGCTCGGGGCCCAGGACGGAGCTCCAGGTGTCGGCTGGCTGACCTGGGAGCTCCAGGAGCCGCGGCGTAGCTCTCCCTGACCCCGCGTCCGGTCGCACATCCTCGGCTGGGTGGCTGAATGCTTTCTTCTCCATTCTTGTGCCAATTACATGCCTAACAGCCTTTATTAATCCACGCCTGCAGAGCGTAACGTTCATATTCCTCGTGTGGCACTGGGGTGTGAGCACCATGCATCACCTTTTCCTGTCCCTTCCCCCTGCTCTCCTAGCTTTCTCCAACGCTTGATCTCCTTCCCCGCTGAGGAAGACCCGCCTCCCCACTTCCGGCTGTCTGTTACTTTTTGCTCCTTATTTCCATGGTGGGCTTCTCATATGAGAGAAACCATGGGACACGCCCATCAACAGATGAGTGGGTAAGAAGGCCTGGCGTTCACACACAGTGGAGTACTACTCTGCCATAAAGAAGGGCAAGCGTGAGGAAAATGGCTGCCCCTGTAGGAAAACGGTGTACCGTGAGGCCAGGATGCCGAGTCTCACACCCGCGACACTGCCTTTCCTTGTCTTGCTTCTTTCACAGGGCATCTCCACTCCCCACTGCTGTCACAGCCAAGAAGCCACAGCCACTTGCTGTGGTCTCAGCTGTGACTGTGGTGTTTGCCCGGCACTGCGTTTGCTGCTGACGTGCTGGGCGTTATCACGTGACAGCGCTGAATCTCAGGACAGCAGCCTCCCTGCAGGGAGAGGATGGTGCTTTAGTTTCCAGATTTTGACCCTCTGATGTCTAGGCAGCCAGAACTATTGGCTGAACTCCTGTGAGCTGACGAAGGCACTGTGCTTTTTAGGTTCAGTCATCTTTGCTTATTAATGTAAGTTATTTTTCGTCAGTCATGTTGTTTTTCCTTAAATTAAAAAAAAAAACTTCACTTGTTAAATCACATTGATTCTTTGCACTCGGCTGAACTTTGCTCTTGTCTTCAGCATTTCTTTGGACTTTTGGTAGGTTTATCAATTCCACCGCTGATGAAAGATGGACACCGATTTCCCTCAGTAACTCTGTGGAGCCCATGGACCCCGTAACTCCACGGCGTGGGTGTGGCAGAGTCTCCCTGCACTCCATTGCATCAAGCTCTGATCAGCGGTGGGACACTTGGTACCACGGAAGGGGACACATAACAATAATGGCAAATAGCAGAATGTAGTAAACCCACAAGCCCGCGACATCACATCACATGTTACACTGTGTACCTGACACACGCTGTGCTGGCCTGTAAGGGACGGTGAATCTTAGCATATTATTTTAGATAAAATAATTTTAGTAAAAGCCTAAGCCGTGACTTGGGAAGCCTCCCGGAAGATTGTAAGGGCTCAAACTCTACCCGGGAATGTCTCCCCGAGATAAGGAACACCCAGGCCTAGATAACCCTCCATGACCCTGCCTGGGTAGTTTCATCCTTTTCCCTGGCCCTATGTAAGCATTGTAACCCTAAAGGAATGTACAGGTTGTAAAAAGGGAAACAAACGGAACATAATGGGAGAAGCATCTATCGTGGTTAGACACGCGACCGGCAACTGACCTGGGGTCCCACGGGATGAGAGAAAAACCACATGGCCGCCGGGGTCAGCGAATGTAACATCCTAATTTGTAACCATGGAAACCCAAAGCCTATTTAAGATCTGAATCAGAACTAGCAGGCACCAATGCCGCCCGACTTGTTACTGGGGACACTCGGTAGCTAGCCTGAAATTCAATGAACTCTGTTTGTTCTAGAGTCCTTCAGTCTCCTGTGGAATTCAGCCCGCTTCGCTGCTACAGGTCATGCGGGTGTGTTCACAGCGCCATGCACAGGTGACATCCAGGAGCTGGTCCTGGGGGTTGTCTGGCTCTCGCGCCATCCTGCGACACCACCTTGGTGCCCGGGCTCCTGCGGGAGCAGTCTCGTTACCCAGCACCCAGCTGCACTCTTCTTTTCTGTGGTTTTTCTCCTTAGGAATTACATCTACAAAAGCATCTTTTCAAGTGTCCCAAAATTTTTCTCTACTTATGTTTCATTTATTGCAGTCACTAGAGAAAAATACGCCAATTAAAACATTAAAGTTTCACTAGAATTTATTACGATATTAATTCTCATAAATGTTTCATGCCTACTAGAATAGAGCAGTGCGGTGCATGCTCCACACACAGGCCTCGGCCCATGTTGCTGTTCAGGTCTTGGGGGGCACAATGGTCTTTATCTGTGACCACAAACACAGTAGGTGCCAAGCGCACCCTGCCAGACACACACATCTGTGTCTCCCTCACTGAGGGTTTTGTGCACTTGTGGAAGCTTTGGTGCCATGACCCTGAGTTTACAGTGCTCGCTGTAATTTTTCTGCAGAATATGCCCCTCACCTTTCCCGGGCTTCCCCTGGGATTAGTCGGCCCTGATAGCTCTACTTTCTGTCTGCACGGTCAGCTTATGTTCAAAGGTTGTGGTTCTGTTCGGCTCCTGCCCTTGTGAAGTCTCTCCATCCGTCCCGTGCCTGCACCCTCATGGCTGGGTCTTGGCTTGTGTTCCTGGGCTCTGGGTTTGGATACCCACTCCGTGGTGTCCAGGGTGACCTTCCTCACTGTCCTTTGAGGGTCCTGGTTTTGACTGGCCACTGCCTGGCTCTCTGCTTGCCCATTCTTTCCACTGAGGATTCTCCTTCACACAGTCCTGCTCAGGAAGGGGTGCAGCCTGGGAATCCTTCAGACCTGAACACCCAGGCTGACTGCACTTTGCCTCACACCCATGGGCTGTGCAGACCCTGGGCGACTCTCACACTCTGAGCACGGTGAGGGCCGCTGCTCCAGCCCCTGTGTCTGTGTCCTTCCTTCAAGCACCTCAATGCTTCTCCTGTCTCCCCCCAGGGGCCCCCGCTGTGCAGCATCCATGAGGACATGGGTCTCTGCCCCGCCAGGTGCCTCTCACTGCTCTTCTCGTGCCCCTGCACATGCTCAGCTTCCAAGGACCATAACTGTCTCTGTTTGTTTGTTTGTTAGTAGTTTGTATTAAACCCAGGGCCTTCACATTGAGCTATATCCCCAACTCCTTTTTTACATTTGCCTGTTGAGGCCGGATCTCCCTAAATCACTAAGTTGTCCTGGGCTAGACCTGAACTTGTGACCCTCCTGCCTCAGCCTCCCACAACACTGGGATTATAGTTGTGTACACAACTGTTTCCTTCCATATCGCATTCTTGTCATGCACGATGCCCTGGGTGGGCACCTCAAGTCCTTCTCTCGCTGTGCCCTCTCACTTTCAGAGCTGTGTTCTGCCTATAGCTTACCCCACCTGCTGAATTTCACACCCATCCTATGTTCCTTTCCAGTGCTTCTAATTGCAACTTTGGGGTGAGATGCCTTCTGGGTTTTGTTTTTCAATTTTTCATACAAGTTTTGCATTTGTTGATCTCCTTGAAGGGCCTCAATATATTTATTAAAAACGTTTGTCAGATATTTTCAACTAAGGTCCATGCATGTCTTGGTTGTCAATTCTTTGCTTACCCTCTGTTCCTATAGGGTTCGTTGGAGGATCAGATTTAACGTGTGTGTGTGTGTGTGTGTGTGTGTGTGTGTGTGTGTGTGTGTGTGTGATATCAGGAGGATTAGGAAGGATTTACAATCTGGCTTACAATGACCACCTGCAGAGTGAGGGGCAGAAGCCAGAATGGCCAGCTACGTTGGAGACCATGAAGATCCAGTCAGGGGTCAAAGGCCTAGAGCTCACTGCACAGTCCCATGTGAATTTGGGCTGAGGGTGAAGGAAGGAGAGACGGACATCCAAAGGTGATGGTGAAGACCATAGCTCCTTCAAAGCAGCAGGGGGCAGACTTCCTTCTTCTTTCCCTTTTTATTTGAGCCAGGCTACAAGCCTATTGGTTGGTGCCACTCACGTCCAGGGCGGGTATTCTCTCCTCAGTTTTCAGCCTGCCTGTCAGTCATCCGCAGACAGGCCCAGAGCTGTGCTCTGCTCATCCAATAGGTGGTTCCTGACCCATTCAAGTTGACATCACAGGGGCTGGGGATTTAGCTCAGGGGCACAACTCCTGCCTGGCAAGCGCAAGGTCGTGAGTTCGATTCCCGGTACCAGAAAAAAAACAACAAGAAAAAAAAAGTTGACATCACAGTCAGCTGTCACACTCTTCCTCAACACTGGTTTTCTTTGTGGGTTTCAGAAGTTAAGATGAAGCCACATTTTGAGTGTTATGTTGCTTACCTTCCCCTTGGTTCATTCATTCCATCTTTCTTTTTTTTTTTTTTTTTTTTTGGTTTTTTCTCCTGTACCGGGAACCGAACTCACGACCTTGTGCTTGCCAGGCAGGCTCTTTGCCGCTGAGCTAAATCCCCAGCCCCTCATTCCATCTTTCGTGCCTCCCCTGGAGTCCCTGATGCAGAACCCTGAGACACATCAGGTAGAGGAGGTGTGGGATCAAGAGAGACAGGCCCCACACCTGCCTAGGTAGCACCTGGTGGCATCGGTTGGCTGCTCAGGAGCAGGTGAGCGGAGCAGGAGCCCAAGTGGCCCTGCGGAGAAGTAAAGACCACATCCCCAAATGTGGTACAGCCCCATCCCAGAGCCGTGCAAAGCCAGCACTCCCTGTAGGGCTTACAGACTTCCCCTACTAGGGCACCAGCAAAGTCCCGGGGCTCTGTGGCAGCTGCTCAACCCCAGCTCGGTGAGGAAGCATTCACAGCCAACGTCAGAGCCACACTTGTGTCTGTGTCCCCACAGAAACATGGCAGGGCTGGCTTGGCCACATGTGTCAGCCTCCCAAAAGTCTAACACATGTACAAGCACAAGTGCGACCTTGAACCTGAGTGGGGAGGCAGGGGTTCTTTTGCATATAAAGTACCCACGGATGAGACAGTCAGGGCAGTATTTCTCAGGGATTCCTGAAGTGTCTCAAAAAACAGACTTTTGCTCGGTGGCTTTTGTACAAAGTCAAGCACAAAGAAGTGAGTAAGAAACCCAATGCAAATCCTTAAATACACATCCACACATCCATAATCTTTATAGTTCCGTGGACCCACTGAAATTACCTTTGGAAATTTCAAAGGAAGTGTGTAGTACAGTGGGCTCATTAGGATCCCAAGTGTGAGCGTGTGTGCCAATGTTTTTGGATTTAATGTTTTATCATGAGGTAGTTGTGGAGCAACATGCACTTGTAAGCAGCAATGAGAGAGATTCCATGTGATGTTTAGCAGCTTCCCCCAAAAGTAATGTCCTAATCAGCTTTCCCGCCACTGGGACAAAATACCTGGCAGCTGTACCTTCAAGGAAGAGAGGTGTACTTGGCTCAGTTTCAGTGGGTTCGGTCGGTGGTTGGCTGGCTCCAAGGCAGAACCGGCATGGCAGAGGGGCTGGCTGAGGACAGATGCTCGTGCCGTGGTGGCCAGGAAGCAGAGAGAAGAAAGGTAGGAGTTGGGAACAAGAGCACAGCCTTCCAGGTCATGCCTCAGGAACCCTCCACCTCCCACCAGGCTCCTTCTCTGAGCAGGAGAGTTCTGGGGATATTCTAGATCTAAATCATAGGAAGTAACACCTTGCAAGGTTATCACAGATATAAAAATCAGGTACTATATATACTATATATACTATATATACTATATATACACTCTCTGTTCATCCTATCTGTCTCAACCAGGAGGTCAGTGCTGATGCAGTCCAGCGACTGCCTTTGATTTCTCCAGGTTTATTTGGTTTCGTGCGTGTGAGTGCATGTGTGTGTGAATGGATGTGTGCGTGTGTGTGTGTGTGTGGGTGTGTGCATTCAAGTGGGTGAGTGCACATGAGCGTGTACACGTGAGTGAATGGCGGGGTGTGCACACACACACTTGATCACTTTGTTCTACGCAGACACCTCCTGTGGAATCTTAGACCACGCGGGCCTGATGTCTGGTGACTGGGTGGAGGCTCCCAGGAAAGCGTGCTCGTAACCGCAGGGCTCCTGGCCAGCATGGCATCGCTTTTATCGGCTTGATATTACCAGGACACAATTATAAAAAACAAACTCACTTAACCTGGGCTAACGACTGCGGGAAAATTGCTCCACATCTGGATTAATGGAACTGAAATGGTAGTGAGCTCGATGGTAATTACACAGGGGTTAAAAGCTTTCGAGGCGAGCCTTTCAATAGCTGACTTTCTCAAAGACCTCAGGGACCGAAACAAACCCCTGGTGTTTATTCAGTCTGAGATTCTGACTCTCATTTAGACTGCTAAATTAATAAGCTCAGAGACCTCTCCCCTTCCCCGCCATACTCTGCCTTTCATTTATCCCACAGAGATGCATTAGCATTCTGGAACGCCAGACATTATTTGGGATTATTAATTCATCAGTTACTCAGCTGAAAAATCAGAGGAGTCAATACGGCAAGTTGCAGAGAAAGCGCAAAGTCCCAGTGAGAGATCAGGAGATCACTCTGAAAGCAGGGGCCCAGGGGTCCCAAGGGGCACAGCAACCCCCCCAGGACAAGGTGAAGAGGGTACCCTGTCCCTAAGCAGCTCTGGGCCCCGACCGCAGTCCCGTGCACACACTGGCGCCTCCTGCTTTACCTTTGCACAGGGCACCAGGCCTTGGCTTCCTGGGCCTTGGTGGAGCATTCTGAGGGATTTGGAGTGGGAGGGAAAGGCCAGGGCCAGGGAAGGGGTGACAGACATCAGGGGTGTCGGACAACAAAGACACGGGTGCCGAGACCCCATCTCAAGTCTCCGTCAGCCTTCACAGCCCGGAAACAGGACAGAGGAAGCACAGGCGACACCCCCCAGTGCAGATGTCAGGGACACAGCGGACGGCTGGCCCCCAGTGCCTCCCCAGCTGCTGCTCCACGAGGTTGGGTGTTGCTGAGTTTAGAGACGCTCGGTATAAAGGAGTATTAACACTTGCCTGAACAAAAGAGCTGATGATAGGTTGTGGCCGCCTTAATGAGGAGGCAGCGTCTCGGTCATCCCCATAACCCCGTGATCAGCTGGGTGTCTGCGGACAGACACTTAATTAAGGGTTGCGAGCCGTGGAGCAACATCTCTGATCCTCGAAGCCATCCCTGGGCAGTTCTCGGCATGCGTCTGCAGCCTGGTGAGGACCCAGCTGGCAGAGCCTCCCGTCCTCGACAGCGGGTGTCACTGGTCCCTCCCAGCTCCTGCTGGCACTCTCCTCCCGACTCGGGCAGGAAGCGGCCTGTGTTGATGGCCAGAGTGGCCGCGGATCTGCTGGCTGCGTCCTCAGGCAGCCTGGACCTTGACCCGCCCAGGGTGCTCCCGCTGTGAGCATGAGCGGGGCTTAGCACAGACGATGTGGGCGGTGCTCATTAACTCGGCCAGAGGCCTGGACACTGCTGGGCAGGCTGTGCCCCGGGGCCATGGACATTGGGAGGACGCCCTGACTTCCCTTCTTCATCTGTGTTTACCAGACGCCCAGAGCTGAGCTCTAGAAGTGATTCCCTGGAGAGAGTGTCCAAGGGCCTTGGCAGGGCTACATCCTCCGGATGTGACAGCCAGAGGGCGACTCTGGAGCCAGACACAGACCCCACAGGGGAGGACGGGGCCTGAGGTAGGAGGTGCCCAGCCCCATGGGTGGATGCTGGACCTGCTGTGCTGTGCTGCAGCTTTCCCAAGGAGGGGATCCTGTGCCCCACGACCATGCCTGTGGGTAGGGAAGGCAGGCCGGGGGCCGGCGCAGCGCCCATCCACTCCTTCCTCTGTGGTGGGATCCTGCCATCCCCACCTGCCCCTTCCCAGGGAACTAACCCTTTCCAAGGGAACTAAACCTTTCCAAGCATAAACTCCTGGGGCAGCCGCATGGAGGCAACTTTGCCTTCAGGGAGTGATGATCTGCTTCCTGGAAGGGGCAGGGAACCCGGAGCTTGGGTCTCAGAGGCAGAGTCGCTGTGTGCAGCTGTGATCAGCAGAGAAAGTGCCTCACCAACAGAGTCAGGGGTTGTAGGGAGCAGCGTCCTTCCTGGAGGGAGGTGATGCCTGCAGCCGGGCCAGGGTCCCCTCTGATGCCGTGTCTAAGTGACAGGGACAAGCCAGCACTGAGACTTAGGGACAGAGCAGGAGGGCCACCGACCCAGCGAGGCCGGGCAGCAGAGTCCTCGGCACTGGGGAATCGGTCACAGAAGGGCAGCAGGAGGCAGCACAGCACCTTGCACACACAGCACCTTGCACACACGGTGCCTTGCACACACAGGGCCATCCTGTACTCGCTCAAGAAAGACCTGGCCAATGCCAAGGTTGAGAAAATCCTGTTTTCTGCAGTGCAGCTCTGCAGTGCCCCGTCACACACCTCCTCCTCCTCCTCTTCCCCCTCGCTGCTGGTTCATTCCCTTCTGAAATGGCCTTACCCCAGATGAGCATGGTGGTGAATGCAGTCACAGCTGAGTATGGTGGTGAATGCCTATAGTTGCAGCTACTGAGGAGACTGAGGCAGGAGGATTGCAAGCTTGAGCCCAGGTGGGGCACATAGCCAGATACCATTTGAAAAAATAGAGAAAGAGCTCATCTGGACTCGTTTTAGGCAGCATAGATTCTTAGTGGCTCCACATGACACTAGGTGACCCGGTGCATGGTTGATGCCATGCACATCGGTCATGCAAACGTAAGAGCTCAAGTCCAAAGTCACAGCAGGATGTTCCTGTGTGCCAGCCACTCTGATCCCACCCCGTGACACTCGGGCGTCACACTCACCAGGCCTGGCCCTCCACTGTGGGGTCCTTGGGCCCATGGTGACAGATGAGGTCGCTAAGAGCCTAGAAGTAGACCTGGCCCACTGCCGGGCCCACTCTTGCCCAGGGCTGTGAGGGACCTGGCCAAGTGGACACTCGAGGGGTGAAGGGCCCATCCCTGGAAACATGAGCTGGGCCCTTCCCTGGATCCTGGAGCCCTGAGCTCAGAATCCTGCAATGGGAAGAGGACATGGAACCTGAGCCTGCAGGTTCCTGGCATCCTTGGGACTAAGACGTTCCCTGGCCACCTGGGGCAGTGTCGCTGTCCTTCTGTCCAGGGGCTCCAAATCTGGCTATCAGGAGGACCCAGGGAATGCTGCTGCAAAGGCTGAGGTAGGTACAGTGCTCCCATCAGAGTGGCCAGACCACAGGGCTGGATGACCTCCCATGGGGTGGGGACAGGGACAGGCAGGCCGGTGGGGGTGGGGACATGCCCCTGTGCCTGCTGCGCCTCCTCCCGCAGTGAGGACATTATCCCTTCTGCAGGCCACGGGGAGCTCCTGTCCACAGCACTCGCCCTTGCTCCCGATCAGGGCTGCCCTCAGGAGCAATCACAGCCAGGAGGCTCCTTCCCAGCAGCAGTCCCCACCTGTCACCTGCCCCTGGGCCTCTCCACTTCCACCGATGTCACCCAGGCCGTGGGCAATGGCTGCGCATCTCACTGTGTCTGGTGAGGGTTTCGCAGATGAGAGCTGCACTGGTGCCTCAGCCCTGCCCTGTGGTCACCGACGCCCAGTGCCAGCCCTCAGCCCGGACAGGCAGCACCCGGCCCCGTGCCCCCCACAGCAGGCAGGAGGCCTCACTAAGTGACTCCAAGTGACAAAAGCACACATGCAGTGACAGGCCTGAGCAATCACAACACGTCCTGAGAGGCGCTTTGATCTCCTAATCAATTCTTCCGAGCTTCCCACATGGCTCTCCCCATTTTCATAATACAATTTAATTTTTATGTACAGATTTTCCTGAAGGGTATAAATGCGTTTTCACTTTATGCCCCAGTAATTCAGTTTTAAACCAAGCATAAAAACTCAATAAACAGCAAAGAGCTAACTGCGTAGACTGGGCCCATGACCTTTCACTGTTATTTTTGAATAAATAAGAAAGTGGATAGGAGTCACAGATGAAGTCCACCAAAGATTTTCCATTGTCTGTTAGAAAATCAGCCGGAATTGACAATAATTTGATAGTTCATGCTTGAGGGAGCTCCCAATTGGGAATGCGGGGCGGGAGATTGGCTGTCCCTGACCTTGAGCCCCTGCCCGCCGCCGGGACTCTGTAATGAAGGCGGAGGCTCCACGAAACCCCAGCGCAGCGCCTGCACAGAGGGAAATGGAGATGCACAGCAAGGCCATGCCGTGGATTTTTCAATTGGCTTCAAAATATCGCCTAAATGGAGAGAGCCAAGTCCACGGTGACGCCCAAGGAGAGACAATTTCTGTGAGACTGAGCACAGCGCCCCGCTCAGGACAGAGACCACTTCTGGAGGGCAATGTGAGCTGATAACCGTCCCTGAGGGGCTTGGGGAGGAGCACCTCAAGCAGAGACCTCCAGAGAGTGCTCTGTATTGAGCCCCGGCACCCTTTTTCCCCCCAATTCCTGGCACCTTGTCCACACAGCCTCCTGCTCATGGGCTCCACCTTCCTGCGGTCCTAGAAGTGACTCCAGGGCTCCAGAGACACCTTGACCCTTGGCTTCGGTGAGTGGGAAGCTCCAGAACACCCTGTGGCCAGTCCTCATTACACAGCCTCCCTTCCTCTCCTCCCTTCTGCAGAAGTGAGTGGTACACCCAGGCTGCCACACACAAGCCAGGAGACAGATCCAAGATCCTGGGCTCTGAGAGGAAGCAAAGCTGCTGCCCTCTGTGGACCCACAGTGCCCTGGGCCTCAGGACAGAGATTTGGGGCCATGTCAGGGCTGCCCAGTGCTGAGGCATCTGCAGGAGGACTGAGACCAGGGCTGCGTAGACCGGATGCGCTGCGAACGTCTTGAGGGGGTGTGAGGCTGGAAGGTGGGTGGGAGGGAGTCATAGAGGCCCAGGTCCTGGTTGCTCTGGCAGCACCCAAGGGCCCCACTTCCCACCCTTTCTGCAAAAGGCCACTCACAGGCTTGAGCAATGCAGGACCACAGCCAAGACTGTCCAGGAACATGGAAGAGGCCCATGGGACAGAACCATAGGACAGAAGAAATCTTCTGATGGACAGGTTTACTTTAAAATCCTTAATCTTTTTAGAGCAGTTTAGGTCCCTGTCAAAATTGAGAGGAAAGTACAGAGGTCTCCCATGCACCCCTCACCCGCAAACAGCCCTCCTCTGTCACTGGCCCCCGCCCCACGGACCATTTGTTCTGGTTGTCACTGCCACCTGGCCTGTGGTCAGCAACCGGCCATAGTGCGTGCCCTTGTGTGCTCTATGAGACCTCGGTGTGGAACACGCTGTGGGTCTGGGCAAAAGGGTCACGACGCTTAGCCACCACTGTGGGATCATCCAGCTTCACTGCCCTGAAATCCGCAGCGCTTTGCTGCTTGTCCCTCTTTGTCTCAGCCCCTGGCAGCCCCTGGTCTTCCCACCGTCTCCATGGTGCTGCCCTCTGCGGAATGTCCCCGGCTGGAGAGGTGCAGCCCGCAGCTTATGCACATCGGCTTCTCTCCCTCAGAAGCGTGCGCCTGAGATTCCCGTGTGTCTTTCCCTGGCTTCGTAGCTCATTTCTTCTTCGTGCTGAACGATTCCATTCTCTGGAGGTGCCACGGTGGATTGACCCACTCACCACTTAAGGGCATCTTGGTGGCTTCTGAGCTTTGGCCATGATGAAGAAAGGTCCTGTCCACACCCAGGCACAGGCTTGGACACAAGTGTCCACCCCCTTTGGGTCAATATCCAAAAGCGTGACTCCTCATCCAGTGCAAGTTCAGCCTCATCAGAAGCCACCAACCTGCCCTCACTGCGGCTGTCCTGTCCTCGCCGGCCTGTGTGTCAGGGCCCAGGACGCTGGCCCTTCTCACAGGCGGGCAGTGCAGCCTATCGCTCTAATTCGTGTTTCCCTGGGGACACACGAGGATGTGCATGGGGTCACGTGTTCATTTGCCATCTGGACTTCCCCTCTGGCCAGGTTCCATTTAGGGGTCTGGTTTTCTTACTGCTGAGTCTAGGTGTCCTTGGTGATTGTGTCTCACAGTTGGGTTTTGCGGTCACTTCGTCAGGTGGAGGAGGCACCGGGCACGTTTACTGCAGCAGAGAGGGGAGACCGAGGCTCTCAGCTTGCCGCTGCTGGCTTGGCTGTGCCTCTCCTGAGGTCTCTGGCTGAGGGAAGAGCTCCGGTCCCACCCCAGTACTCCTTGGGAATTTGTCCTGGGACTCACTTGGGACGAGTGCAGAAAAAGACAAGTATGGAACCAAGATCCCCAGAGGAAATGACATCCTTAGAAACAGCGCAAGGGACTTCTCTGACATTCCCATTTTACTGGCCCTACGTTAGCCTTTTCCTGGGCTCACAGAGTTTCGGGCTCAGCGGGATCACAGTTACCCTTTTGACAACCCACGATTAGATCTTACAATGCACAAAGTACAAGACAGCAAGGAGAAGGGAGCAGGGCTCTGCGCACCCAAGCTGCCCTGAGACTGACCTGAGGGCTGAGTGCTGGGAGATCTTCTCATCAGAATGAGACAGGCACGGGTCCGACGAGTCTTGACGCCCACGAGTTCCCAGGCACCATGTTCTCTCAGGCTGCCATCTGCCCAGGTCGCGTGGTTGGAGAGAGCTGCTCCTATCACTGGCAGCATTTCCGGGCTGCAGTGTTGGGCTCCCTTAGGGCTGAGGAGATCATGGGAGCACAGGGCCCTGTCCATGGCTGTCCCAGGGTCACCCCCTGCTGCCTTTGTGAGTGACATACGGGGTTTACAACTGTACTGCACAGAGGAACAGGGACAGTGCCGCATCTTCTCCCCGCACCGACAACTTCACACCACAGATGAGGGGAAGCCTGGCCAGCAGCCCTTGGGGCTGGCTGTGCTGGGGGCCATGGTCAAGCATCTCTCCACCCCCGCCCCTGTGTTGCTGCCCAGCCACAACCCCTCCTCAGGTCACCCCGGAAACCCTCTTGGCTTGCAGGACTGGTAGCCCAGAAAGATGCCAGGGAGAGCAAGACAAAGGGACATCGTCCACTCCTCCCTGGGGCAGTCCCTCACCACCTGTGCAGTGCACCACACTATGACCAGCACGTGGCCTTCCTGGTGACCGGTGACCCCTGTCCACACATGTTTAAACAGGTAGTTTCTCTGCTTCATGAAGAGTCAGTGTTGCTTCACTGTGACAAAGTGCCTCAGAATAGTAACTTACAGGAGGAAGGGTTTGCTTGGGCTTGGTTTAGGAGGGTTCAGTCCATGGTCAGCTGGCTCCATTGCTTTAGGCTGTGTTGAGGCAGAATGTCATGGCAGAAGGGCTGACAGAGGAAAGCTGCTTACTGCATGGTTTCCAGAGATCACCTGTGGTTCCCAGGGTGACAGAGCCATAGAGAGTGGGGCAAGGAGAGAGATACAGTCCCCCAGGTCATATGGCCATCTGCTAAGCTGGGCCTTTTCCATCACCTCCTAATGACACCACCAAATTAGGAGCTCATCACAGGTTTAACCCACTGATGCAGTTCAAGCAACTGTGACCAGTCACTTCCCAAAAGCCCATCAGCAGCCAAGCCTTCAACACAACGAGCCCTTTTGGAGAAATACTCAATCCAACCATGACATTCTGTCCCTGGACCCAAAGCTCAGCTGGCCCATCTCACTGTTCATTTAGTCCACGTCCAGGAGTCCCCAAGGTCTTATAGTTCCAGCACTGCTCAGAAGCCAAGGCCAAAGTTTCCTCTGAGACTCAAGGCAAAATCTTAGCTGAAGCTCCTATAAAAAAATAATAATAATTAAAAAAAACAAGTTGCACATTCCCAAGATAAAATGACACAGAGTAAATAGTTATTCCACAAAGAAGCAATAAGGGCATTGAAAGGAGGGAGTAGGCCAAAAGGAGATCAGAATTCAGCAGCATAAACATTCAGTCCCATAGCTCCAAGTCCAGCATCTGGGGAACATGGTGACAAGCTGCAACTCCAAAAGGCTTGGGCGGCCTCTCCCTCTGCCCTTGCTGGTTGCAGCCCTCAAGGCCTCTCTGTTAGGCTGACTCTACTCACTGCCTGAGATTTCCTTTGGCAGATGTTTCACATTCCTGGCATCTCCAACTTCCTGGGGTCTTCATGCAGCTTTGGCTTCACTCTCACAGCTTCATGCATTGCTCAGTCTGGGGCTGACAGCAAGGGCCTTGACCCTGTCCCACAGAACCTGACCTCTCCTTGAAATTTCTGTAGAAGCCTCCAAGACCCCATAACTTGCATTCTGCATGCCTACAAAACAGCACTATGGGGATGACACCACGGCCCTGCTGCTAGTGGGAGCGGTAGCTGGGACCCCTTGGGCTGTGGTTGCTATGGCCTCTGACAGCTGAGCATGGTGAAACAAATCCTGAAAAATATTTCCCTACGTGGCCTTCAGTGAGCAGAGACCCCCCCCCCATGGGCTGTCTTCTTAAAAAAAGTCTTTGACATGGATTCGTAGTTTAATACCTTAAAGCCTCTGATGAGTGGAGTGTGGCTAATTCTTGAGATATCCTCAAGGTATCTTTTGTATTTTCCCAGTGCAAAGTACTTGACTTTTTTTTTTCCAGTAGCTTTAATCTCTTCAGCAACCACACCTTCCTTGTCCCCAACTTTACACGCACTC
This sequence comes from Chinchilla lanigera, assembly GCF_000276665.1. NCBI lineage: Eukaryota > Metazoa > Chordata > Mammalia > Rodentia > Chinchillidae > Chinchilla > Chinchilla lanigera. The sequence goes on from NW_004955413.1 coordinate 32,483,012, forward strand.
CTTCTCTGCCAAAACTGCAAGTTTTTCAAATCTTTCCACTTGACTTTTTGCTCCTGATTCTCACTGCGAATCTGGCTAAAACCAGTCAGCAGTACCCGTGTCACAGCACAAATGTTCCTTGAAACTTGGCCCTCCAGCACAATTAGTCCATTGCCTCCAAATTCTGTCCACACAAAGTCTTAGGGTATAGACAAAGCATAGGAAAATTCTTTGCCAGAATGTAACACAATCGGCCCCACCTCAGTTCCAGGAGGGTCCTTGCTCCCATCTGAAACCTCATGAGTGCATTCTTTACTGTCCACATTCCCACCAGTACTGCGGTCTTCTGAGCTCCCATCTGAGCATTCATTAAGCTTTGCTTACAGCCTTCTAGGGCTTCTCTAGCCAGCCTGTCCAAACCTTGCCAGTCCTGCAAACCAGCTCCAAAAGCTTCTGAGCCACATCATCAGGTGTGGTCACAGCAATGACCCAACTTCTCAAATAAATTTTCTGGGTCAGCCAGCCTCTCAAACTACCTGCAATAAACAGCTTAAAGGAAAAGAGGTTTATCTTGGCTGACAGTTTCAGATGTCTCAATCCATGGTCAACTGGTTCCATTGTGTTGTGGGCGGTTGGAACACAACAGGTAGGAACGCCACGGTGGAAGGAGGTGGCAGCCCCAAAACAGTTTGAAGGAGAGATCTGGGGATAAAGATACCAGGAACAAAATAGTGTCTCCAAGGTTACCACCACATGACCCAGTCTCTCTACTAGGTCCCACACACAATAGTCCATCACCTCGTCAGTAATGCCATCAGATTACGATCTCACTGAATTGTGAAGTTAGAGCCCTCGTGATACAATCACTCCTCAAAGTCCGTCAGTAACCGAGCCTTCAGTGAAGTTCGTGTCGTTGGCCAGGGCCTATTAGGTTACTGTCCACGACTCACCTGTAAGTTGCTGCTTCAGGTCCATCCCTACGGAGGCCCACGTAGGGCATCTGTGCACAAATCCCCTCCCTCTGTGACTGTGCTCTCCTCTTCCCGCAGGTGTCCTTGGGTGCACAGAAGTCCGTCATCCTTAGGCAGCTTTTTCTCCTATGAGGACCGAGCCTTTTCTCCTGTTTAAGGAATCGCTGCCTGCATTGGTTAAGGACAGCATTCGCCTTTCCCTGCTGCGTTCCTTCCGCTCTGGTCGTTGTTTATGGGGTGATGTACAATCCAGCTAACTAGCTTCCTGCACCCTGTTACACTGGTCACCCTGTGGGGGCCACAGGTTGGGCCTGACCTGAGCTCTCCGCTGGGCTCCTCTGGTCCGGCTGTGAGCGCTGACATGGACTTTGCAAGTCTTCTGTTCTGCATTTTTCCGGTGGGTCTGGGCACCGTTCAGGTCCGGTCCTCGAGCACATGGAAGTTTACACTGCAGATGGGAGTGAGTTCAGCCTCTGACTCCACCAGACTCTTGTCCACACTCCGAGAATTCGGTTTCTGGGGTGTTCCAAGCGTGCCCAAAGGCCCCAGCTTTCCCTAGTCTTCCCCTTTTCTATAATCTGTGGCCAAGACTCAGAGCTGTCAATATTTTTCCCACTCAGGGCTGTCGTTATTTTTCCTGATCTTTTTTGAAATTGCTTTTCTGTGAGTGACAGACCCTAACTGGCATTTACATAATGAAATAATGGGACAGCGGGCCGCCTTGCAGGTCGCCCGACAGGGAAGGCTGCACACTGCGCCCTCCAGAGTTGATTATCCGCCGTCCACGATGCGCGCTCTTCCCAGGGCCGTAGGGCAGGACCGGCCACACAGGCTGTGTCCCTGGACACGTGTTCTTTGTAGGTTAGCGTCCCCCACAGCCTCGAGCCCATACACCAGCTTCCCCAGCTGACCCGGGGTTTTCACGGCCCCTTACTCCTGGTGACAGCGGCTCGAGGCCCTGATAGTATGCAGTGACAACGATTATCCCGGTCCACACTGCAATCTCCTGAGCCACCTGGGCCCACTGCACTTCCTGGAAAATGCAGTTTTAGCAAAATCCCTGCCACGTCAGTTTAGCAAGAGCCCCACCCTCATCCAGAGCCCTGGGTATCGGAGCCGGTCCGGCATCCTCTGGCAGCCCCAGGCGATGTCTGGCCATGGCCGTTCTTCAGAAGCATCCCATCAGGTCCACCCCCGACCCTCCTGCCCGGTGGCCACACATCCCCGCTCCCTTGTGCTGTGCCTCAGCCCACTCGGTCTGCCCCACAGCAAAACTGCAGCCCTGTGACTACGCCTGTCATGACGGTCCTGAGCTCTGGCCTCCCTGGGCTTTAGCAAGGGTCGCTGCGTGACTGCTTTCTGTAACAGCGGTTGTCAGAGTCTGCTCCCTCAACACCCATCCATGCGTGCACACGCAATCACGCAGACTTACATACAGACAGGTGCAGGATCACGTGTGCATGCACCCACACAAACACATGCATGTGCTCACATGCACAAAATCTCTCCCCTTGGGGAAATAGTATTCTGAAAAACAAAAATGTCTTCCAAACCCAGAAAGTCTCTCTAGAAAGGCAGGGGAGAACAGAGATGGCTTCTTATTGAAAAGTGTTAAGCCAGAACACAGGACTCATCCGAGGTAATCTGCCGAGATGCCGCAGACAGGCAAGATCCTCAGCCTTGAGCTGAGCTGGCACAGCCTCTCCATAGGGGCCCGAGGCTGACAGTCACGAGCCCTCAGGTAGGAGACTTGGCAGCGCCGGCTGTGGCTCACACCTGGTCCTGACTTCTCCTGGTGGCCAGGCACAGACTGGCTTTCCCTGGAGAGGCAGGAACAGGGCCCTCATCTCCAGGACAGGAGGCAGCTTTGGGAGCTGCACAGGGGACTCAGGAAGCCTCTGTTTCCCCTCCTGGGATGCGGAAGTCAGGGTGCAGGGCCTGGGTCTTTGCACCCCGTGAGGATGGACCCAGCTCCCCGCGTTGAGGCTGGTGAGGTTGTGGGGCCATCACACAGACTTACAGACTCTGCAAAGACAGGAAACACCTTGAAAGAAGAGGCAGAGGAGCCAGAAATCTGCCTGTATTTTCTCAGAGAGAATTGAGCTTTACTTTTAATCTGTATTTTCTTTTATAACACACATCCACTCTGCAGTGCACACACACACACACACACACACACACACACACACACAGCCCCTGCTTCTCCCAGGTCACAGCCAGCTCGGCAGTGTGACTTGCCCTCGGTCTTCCTGCCCCATGGACATGGCTCCCACCTCACGTTCCTCCTGCTCCAGGCCTGGCCATCGGCAGCCAGACTCCTCCCTTCTGGGGAAGTATGGAGCCCAGACGACTGCCCACAGGTCTGGAGCAAACCCGAGGGCAGATCCCTGAGGGCCCTCGTGGGCTGGACGCCCAGAGCACGCCTTGCTGGACGTCCTTTGCAGAACTTCCAGGTGGCGGGCCAGTTCCCAGCCACCACAGGCCAGGCCTGTGGCTCTTTCTAGGGACAGCAGGGCTCCTGGTGCAGGACCACCGGGCTCTGGGTAGACCCTGACTGTGCACCGACTCGGTCTTCTCTCCTCACGGAGGCAGATGCGCGGGCAACGGGCAGGGACCTGAGCCAGCCAGCAGAGGCCAGTGTCAAAGCCCTGCACAGACCAGGGCTGCAGGAAGGGGGCTCCTTGGTTTCTCTCTGCTGGGCGATGACAACACTCACTGTGTTCACACGGGAACCTGGGTCTTCCTGCACCGTGTCCACCAGACAACACACTGTGGTGTGACTCGCACGGCCAAGGGGACAGCGCTGCCCGGTCACTCAAACCAGGCACTGGACCCGGCGCTGTCTCAGCGCCGCGCTTGTGCTCTCATGGCCCCGGGCTGTATCTGACACATCCAAGAGCACCGTCTCCGCTGCTGACGTCCAGCATGTGGCCGGGAGACAGAACTGCCACCGGCATTTTAAAGATGAAGAATAATGATATAAAAGGCTAAAGACTCCGTTTCCCACCTGCCATCTGCTCCGAGCGCAGATCATTACCGAGCTGTATACCCCCAGGCCGCCCCCAGTGACTGCAAACTGCTCCTTATTTCCCCAAATAAAAACCACGCTCACTTCTGTTTAGTCACTCCCCCCTTTTTGAAATAAAATCTTTTGACACGCATAACTCCTACCCAGAAATAACAGATTTAGATTTCCCTTATTTTAAACTCTGTACAAATGGAAGGACTCTCCAGTGTTCTCCGGGGCCTTGTTTTTTCTCTAAGTAATCATGTTTCTGAGCCTCATCCAGGCAGGATGTGCGAGGCTGAGATCCAGCCCATCCCACCGCGGGGTCCTGTTACACACACGCACGGCTGTGTTGTGTGCCTCGTTCAGCTGCTGCTTCCTATTTCACACCACCATGGTGCACATTCTGTGCGTGGAACAAGCACGATCCTGAGGTCCCAGGGCTGCAGGGCTCCGGATCGCCTTTGCCCATAGACACCAGGCCCACGTGGAGCTGCCTGCATGGCTCTGCTGGCAGCGGCCGGGCAGCGCTCCATGCTCCAGCTGCCGCCTGCCTGCGGGGTGTTCTCTCCAGGCCTCCCCACCCCTTTCCTTCTCTCTTGACTGCCGGGTGGAAGGTTCTGCGTGTTTGGAGTACAGATCCACCCTAAGCCCCAGGTTTTACAGTGATTTTCTCAACAGTGCAACTTGCTTTTTCATCACTCGCCCAGCAGTGCTGCTTCACTTTGAGCTGGCTGAGGCCCTCGGTACTGTGCTTTCGATGTGCATTTCTGCTCTGCTCTGCGACGCCGCGATCTTCCCTACCTTCACCCTCCTCACTTTAGCTTTTACACTTTTGTCCGTGATCCCAGTAGAGTCACGTTTGTTGTAGACGGTGTGACTTGGGTTAGAATTTCCTTTTTAATTAAGCAAATGACCTCTTCTTCCCACACCCATGGGACGCACTCGTGCAGCTCCTTTTTCAGCTCACGCGCTCGCCCTGTGTCCAGCCCCACTTCTCGTGTCCCCCTGGCCATCCGTGCCCTTGGCTGTGTGTGGACACGCCACCCCCCTGCCCTTCCTCATGTGTAATTCTCTGCTTTGAGACCACCGCTGCCCACCATCAAAGGCTGCTTAGCTCCCGAACATGCCCTCAGACAAGAGGGCAAATATGTACTTTGCTGCGTAACGGTTTGGCAGAATTTGCCTTTAAATGATCTGGGTTTGTTGCCTCCTTACTGGGAAGAAACTTTATCTCTGATTCAAGTTCATAAATGGTTAATACAACCATTAAATTTTTTACATCTGCTTCAATTAGATCTATTGTCTTTTCCACGGTTTGTCTACTTCACCTAATTTTAAAATTTCATGGGTGTTAAATTATTCATATTGTTGTCTTATCTTTTTAATCTTGGCTGCTTCTGAAGCTAGGACCTTTTCATCCTAAAAACGCATGCTATGTTTTAGCTTTTTCTCTTCATCCGTCTTCACAGAAATGTTCAGATTTGTCTCTTCTCCAGGCCATGTTGTCTGACTTGATATTTACTTATGTTCGCGTTCACTGACTGTATGTCTTGTTTTCTCCATACTACTTTGTTTCTATTCTATTCCGTTTGTCTTATTTCTGAGTTCATATGTTAGTTTTGGGTTTCCTGGCATTGTAATTAAATTGCTCATTTTGTGATACACTAATAAAATATTCTACAGAAGGATACCTCTGTCCCTCAGTTTTCTCAGATTATGCTTTTTGTACAATACCTGCTGAGCTGTTATTTTATTTTAAAGTTAGTATACTGCTAAATGAGCTTTGAAAATATGCGTGTCTGGTGCTGTGAGTCTTGGCGGCCCTTGCTGGGCTCCTGTAGCCACTGGAGGGTCAGGAGGAGGAGGCTCGGCGCCCTCTTCCTGTGGCCCCTTCGCTAGCCCTACGCTGTCCCAGAGGCTCACCAGCACTGCCATCACCCTGCATTTCTCAGAATTCCACAGGAAGCGAGTTATAGACATGCAGGCTTGGGAGACGGCTTCCATCTCTACACACAGCTCCTCCCCAGGCGCCGATGTCACTGCGCTCTGACGCTGTGTCCAGTCCTGCTCAGCAGCGTCCGTCCTGTGATGCCGGTGTGCGGACTCCATGGTCATCGTCCCGTGGCTCCCACCCCTGGGACCCTGTGCCGTGCCTGGGTGTGCTGGGGACTTTGAACCCGGGACAGCAGGGAGGCCGCAGGTGAGAGGCATGGGCATCAGGATTCATCTCGCCAAGGTCGCTTAGGAAGCAGCCCCGCTCTGCCCAGCCATAAAGGCTTAGGAAAACTGCTCCACTGCCACCCACCTAGCAGAGTCTTGCCCACGCCTGAAGGACCAGGGCTGCCGGGTGCCAGGGAGCATTCAAGCAGGCAGACATGCCCTCCGCTGGCCCACGCTGAAGCCCAAGCTCTTGTTCACAGAACCTAGGCGAGAATCAGTTTGCCCTGAGACTTCGGGTCTTCCTTCCTGAAGGCTGCTGAATCCCATAAAATCTTCATTGGGCAGGCTTTCCCTGCATGGCTTTTGCTCCGTGACTTTGGCTCCTGCAGTGTGGTTGCCACCCTTAGGGTGAGGAAAGGGTCCCCTCCTGCACCCCATGCCTGGACCCCCCGTCTGGTCCAGCAGCTCCCCGTGGGGATGTCAGAATGGAGCCACAGTGGGCTGCAGGCTGGGATGCCACCCCCGAGGACGGACAGGCTTGTATCTGCTTGCCTTCCTAAGCAACTGCCACTCCGTCCCAAGAGTAACCTGACCACAGTGCTGCCCGGCTGCCGTCCGTGGCGTCTCCGGCCATCCACGGCCTATGAACCCGCCTTCACCAGCCACTTAACAGGCGCACTGGAGACAAACAGCCAGGGGCCCCCGGGGGGAGACAGAGATGTGGGCTGCAAAATAGACCCCTGGCCACTGTACCCAGCACAACTGGAGGCAGGGGTTGTTGTTCCTCCCTCCTGTGCTCCCCCGAAAGGATGCCAGAGGCCCAAAGTGTGCACCAAGGGAGAAATAGCTGTCAAGGACACAGTCCAAACAAGCCCTCTGCTTCACTTGCTCCTGGTCCGCTTACAGATCCCTCCCTGAGGAGCCGCACAGCCGGGCAGCGCAGTGCTGATCCTCTGGCTTTGCTGCGGTGACGCCTCTGACCCCCAGGGTGTGACGGTCACTGCATGGCTACCTCTGGGAACCCGGGTCTGTTCCCGGCCCTCTGTTCCCCTCATTGACCTCCGCACCTGTCCCCTCGCAGTGGACACAGACTTGAAGCCAGTCTGTGAGGAAGGAGCGTAATTCCTCCAAATTTATGATTTGACTGCAGTGGCTTCTCCTGTTCTCGTTTCTTTGTCTGTGTAAATTTTAGAAACAGCTTCTCTATGTCTCAAAACATTTGTACCAGAATTGTAACCGGACTTCAAGTCTGTGCGTGGACTCGTAGAAAGTCAACGTTTCTCTACGCTGAACATTCCACTCCTCTAACACAGTACACCTCTGTCTGTATTAGGTCTTCTCTGAGTACTTGGTCAACATTCTAGTAATGCTGAGTACAAAGATTTTCTACCTGTTTTATTTGAATTATGTCAACCCATCTCATTTTTGGACTACTGCAAATTACCGTTTCATTAATTTCAGATTTCAGCTGTTTATTGCTAGTATATAAAATATGCGTTATTATCCCTATTATCCCCTTCCCTCCATGCGCCTTAGGTTTGCTTCACTCAGTTTTTCCTGACTTCTTACAGTGGAGTTCTGTCGAGACCTCGTTTCATCTTAATCTAAGTGATCAATTCTATAATTACAATATTAATTCTATAATTCCTCACTGGCACTGTCCTCTTCCATAAATTGTGATCTGATGTATTTTCATTTTTGTTCTGCTGAGAATATTTTTAAGTTTCCACTGGGGCTGTTTCCTGGATCCATAAATTATTCAGAAGTGGGTTATTCATTTCCAAATCTTTTCTCGTTCTCTCTGCTGTTGGGAGTTTAATTCCATACCAGTCATCATTAAACTAGGCTTTCTCTGATCCTGGCCCTTCAGCATCCACTGGTGTGGGCTGTGTGAGGGGTGGGGGACACTCTGCAGGCGCCACAAATGGGGCAGGTGGGCGTGGCTGCTGGTGTCATGCTAGTGTCACACTGCACTGGCTTCCAGTCCTCCTTGCCTTCCCTTTTCCAGTTCTGATACTGACAGGCAAGTGCTGATGTTTTCCATTGTGTTTGTGACTTTGTCTACTTCTCTTTTTAGCTGTATTGATTTTGAAGGTGTGTTATCAGGGGCATACATGCTTAGCACCGTCATATCTTTTGGAGAATTAACCCTTTCATCTTTATGAAACACTCCTCCTTGTTCTTAGAGTGTTGGTGTGCCCTAAGCCCACTCTGCTTGGTATTCATGCAGCTACGGCGGTTTCCTTCTGATTCACGACTTCACAGTGTGTCGCTCTCCAGCTGTTACACAACTGTCTGTTACTATGACAGATTCCTAAGGTAAATAAACCCATAGGGAGGATAGGTTTGCTGTGGCTCAGGGTGTCAGAGTTTCCACTCTGGCTTGTCTCGCCTGTGAGGAGGAACATGACGGTGGGAACAAGTGGTGGAGGAACTTGCTCCCCTCATGGTGGCCAGGAAGCAAAACAAAGAGAGGAAGGGTGGGTTCCATATCCCCTCAAGGCCACGCCCCCAATGACCTCACTTCCTCCCAGCAGGCCCCACTTGCTAAAGGCTCAATGACCAACCAATAAGCTGCAGACTAGTGGCTGACTGTGTGTCTTATGGGACTTTGGAGATGCTTATCCCACCACACAGGGGACACGGAGTTGGGCCACACCCTTCTTAATCTGGTCTGACAATGCCTGCCACTTCATTACTTTGCTTAAATAATTTGCATTTAATAAAGCTATTGATATACTTAGATTTACATCTACCATTTATTATTTAAGTTCTGTTTAATTATTTTCTTGTCTCCTACTTTCTTTCCTTTTTTTGAATTACTTGAACAATTTTTACTCTTTAGTTCCCATTTAAATTTTTGCCCTACTCAATTTAAGTGTCTCCAGGACTTTCTCATTCCCTGTGGTCCCCTTGCCATCCCCCTGCCAGAATCTGGGGGTCATGAGTGACCTCAGCAGCATCACCTCGAAGACAGAAGGGAAGAGAAAGAAGGAGAAAGGACAGAAGAGTGGGATCCACACAGCTTCTTGGGGTGGTGGGCCACATTTACAGGACAGCGAGTGGACATCTCTCGAGCAGCTACATCCATGGTCCTGGCCTTGTTGGGGTGAGCCAGCCATACATATCTCCTCTCTCCCGGCTCTGGGACCGCCCTTCACACCCACACACAGCAGGGCATCTCCTGGGCCCTCTGTCAATGCCAGGTTCGCCCTGTGCCTGGGGATGCTGAGGTACAGCCTGGAGGAGGAGTTTGGGGTCCTCACTCTGCCTGATGCCACGAGGTGTTTCTGGGCTCCTGGGCTGCTCCCCATGGAGAGGTTTTCCAAGTGTGCTTCCTGGAGAGACAGGCGCACTGTGTGGGCACTGGGTCCTTCCCCAGACCAGCAACACCAAATCCTCCTTGTAGTCATTCAACAACACTGAAACCTTGTAATGAGGGCCTGGACTTTCTCTCTGAATAGATTCCCAAGAAGCTTCTGGTGTCTGCCGCAGCTGTGAATCGATGTGTCCTCTTTTTCCATTTCTAGGGATGTGTGAATGCAATCAATTCGTGTCACCAGTTTGTGTGAGAGTTAGTAGGTATTTCCCTATTTGCTGGGTTTTCTAGGTGCACTGTTATGCAACTGGCAGCACCGTTGATTAAAAATTCTCCTTCCTACTGTTTACACCACACTCGTCATCCAGTCCCTCAGCTGCTCGCTGACACCCTCCGCAAACTCTTAAATAATGTAGCCAGCAGGATTAACAACCAGCTTCTGTTTCCTAAGATACCTGTCATAGTTTCTGTTAAAACTACATTTGCTGTTGCTTAACTGCATTAAAAAATATTCTGTCTATTCTTATATTATGTATCTTGTATTAGACTGATGAATAATATGCCTTTTCAATATCTGTTGACATAATTTTAGTTTATTTTTCCTCTGATCTACCTGTAGAATGAATTAGGTTACTAAATATCCAGCTAGTAAAATACATTTGCATTTCTCTAATAAATACTACATCATCATACTGTTTTATTCTTTTGATAAATTTCCATATTCTGTCCACAAAGCTGTTATTTAGATTTTTTGACACTTACTTCAAAATGAAGGCTGGACTATAGTTTATAGTTTTGGACTATTTGGAGATGTGGATTACAACTGCACTTGCTCGCCAAAGCGAAATCCAGCCTCTCTTGCTCCTTTGCTGTTGCCTGGCGTTGACTGGTCCCCAGCTCCTCTGGAAACCTTTTGTCCTGAGGCAGTACCAAAAGCCACTTTGCCAAAGCAGCTCTTGTCCCTCCCAGCTCCCGGGCTCACGCTGGTGACTCATCCACATCCGGGGCACACATTTCCTGTTCCAGACTTGCTGCCCTACACCCAAAAGTCTCCCTCCACAGGGCCTGCTGTGACCTGGCCCCAAAGGTGAGGGGTCCTCAGGCCAGCAGGCATACCCCAGGGTTGTGACAGGACTGTCCCCCCAGCGTGGTCTCCAGGACCTCACGGGTCCCATAGCAAATGTCCAACTTTAAGGACCTTCCTGGCCACCACCCGAGGACAGGCCATGATCTCCTTCCTTGGCGATGGGGCGGGGTAGATACTGAGCTCTGAGCCTGATCCTCTGGGCAGCCAGGGGGGTGAGTGCGCACTTTCATTGTCCAGGAGCTTGATTTGCACATCTAAAATATTTACCTAGATACTTGGTGAGTCATTGTTAATGTCATCCATTCTAAACCAGAGCCCAAATTGGTTGGGGGTCAACAGATCTGATACCCAGGGTCTGTGGCCTCCAAAGGCCCCAGACGTGGATAATTTGCAGAATGTCTGTGCGGTCAGACTTTCAGGGAGCCTCCGTTAGAAGAAGGTCTAGGAGATTCCTTGGGGCAGGGAAGACTGGGGTCACGTTGTTGACAACCTGCGTGTGTGGTCATATTGCGTTACTGTGCTCTTGTTTACATACCTGGCTTTGTCCTTTTTTTTTCTTTAGTTTGGCACTTTTGTGAGGTTTAGTGTATTCATTAATCTAGTCAAAGGAATAGATACTGGATCTGCTTACAGTTTTTACTACTTTTTTCTTGTATTTGATTCAGATAACTTTCCTCGTACTAATCTTTTTTTATTTGCTCTTACTGTCTTCCATTAGCGCCAAATACCTGCTTGTGGGTTTCCTACTCTAGCCGGATGGGCTCTGCGTCTCTGTCCATCACATGTGACCTCTGCTGCCCACTCAGTGCCCGGTGGTCTGGGTGGGGTCCGTCTTCAACTCTCTGTGGCCAGTCTGACTTCAGGTGTGTCTCATGTGCTCAGCCAGGTGGCGACACAATTCTTCATGTCCCGGGGCTTCGGACTTGGCCCAGGTCTCTCTGCTTTGTGGCCGAGAGCTGGGCTTCAGTCTGTGAGGGCTGCCTCCCCTTCCACATGTGTGTGTACCCTGCCTTCTCACCCCGCCAGCGTCCTGCGGCACTTCCTTGCCTCCTGTGAGTGGCTGCAATGCGGGTGCGGAGCTGGTGTGTCTCTCTGTGACACTGATTTCATTGCCGTTGAGTAAACACCCGCAGGGAGGGCTGTTGGTCAGGGGGGTGTCCATATTGAATTTTTGAGGAGCCCCGTACTGCTCTCCACAGTGGTTGTGCTGACTTCGTCCCCCAGCAGGATGCAGGGTCCCTTCTCCTTACCCTGGCTGACCCTTGCCTCCTCCCTCTTGGTGGATCTCAAAGTGGCTTTGATTTCCATTCCTCCATCATGAGAGACATTGAGTGTCCATACGCTCCTGGGGACATCTGTGCGCTGCTCCCACACCGAGGGGCGGGGCTTCTCCCACCCCTGCGTCCCTCTCTGCACAGCAGCCTGGGTGCTCAGGGCTTTGGGCAGGCACAGGGCTGTCCTGCAGGCGAGGGGGCGCATCTTCAGCTCCTCCGGCCGTGATGTTGGCTCAGCCATCTCCTTTGTGACAGCTGGTTCTTTCTGAGGGAGGTTTCTGAGATGTTCTTTTTATCCTTAAAGTCAGGGCTTATTCTGAAATATGCACAACTATTTCTCATCTCCACAATCCCACTTGGGGTTCGGTGAGACTCAGCTAGCCTCAGTCCTTTTTCAACTTAAGAATTATTTTCTTCAACAATTTGCCTAATTATAGACTCCCTCTGCAGTTTCCACCAGAGCTCCTGGCCCTACCCACATCTCCTCAGCTGATTCTCCAGGTTCAATGCATTGCTCGACGTCTCTGTTTCTTTGGAAGCTCTCACTACCTTCCTTCTGAATCCACACTGCGTGAGGTCCCTTGACAACTCCTATCTCTGGCTGAGCTGACCCTCTCAGCCCGGCCCAGGCTGCCTGGCCCTGCGGTGGGAGGACAGTGAGCAGGGTGGGACCCCTCGGGCACCTGAGCCTCCACCCAAGCCCTGCTCACCACAGCCAGGCTTCCTCCCAGCGCCAGGTGCTCGGGTTAAATCTTCAGTAGCTGCCCCATTTAGAAACTGTTCCTTTGCCTCCCCTTGGGAGGTCCCTGTGTAGAGGAGGAGGCAGCAGCAGAGGAGGTGGGCAGACACCATGCCAGGTGCCTGGCTGAGCCCTGGCGCAGCTCCCCAGAGGAGCCCTGGCCCTGGGTCCTCAGGACCACCAGTCAGAGCCACATACCAGGCTCTCCCCGACTGCCTCCCACAAGGACCTGACCCCTAGAAGCCCCTCCAGGACTCCAGAGCAAATAGCAGCATCACCTTTCAGGACCTTCCGAGTCTGTGGGCACAAAGCACTGAGCAGCAAGGACAGTGTCCGTGCTCAGCACAGAGCCCTGTTGCTGGGATCGCAGATATGTGTGCCCCTCCCACCCCCACAGCAGTACTCTCAGCTATGCTGACCACCTCCCAGCTCCTGCTGAAATCAGCTGCTGAGTAAACAAGCAGACAGTTGGGCCTGCGGGTGGATGGATGGGAGGATGGAGAGATGAATGGATGAATGGGTGGATGAACAGATGGATGGACAGATGGATGGATGGATGATGGGTGCATGAATGGAAAGACAGGTGGGTGGACAAATGGATAGATGGATGGATGATGGATGGATGGATGGATGGATGGATGATGGATGGATGCCCAAGCTCCACAGCTCACCCTAGGGACTCTCCAGGGTGAGTCAACAAAACAGGTGATCACTAGAATGAGTGAGCAAGTGAGCAAATTAATGAATGAAAACAATGAATGAATTCCTGTGTGAGTGATCGAATGCACAAATACATGATGAATAAGTGAACGAGTGAATACTGAGCGTGAGTGGATACTGAGCGTGAGTGGATACTGAGCGTGAATGGATAGAAGAGTGAATGAATGGGTGGACGAATGATTGACAGCGAGTTAATGGAAGCGTGATTGAATGAGTGATTGCGTGAAGAAACGCATGAATGAGTGAGTGAGGGAATGAATAACTGAGAGTGAGTGAATGGATGAGTGAGTGAGGGGTCAGATAACCCTGGTGCCCCGGTCCGGGTGGAGAAGGCCCCCACCCCACCCCTCTTATCAGACTTGTCCAGTGCTGGCCACCTGGTTAGGACTCCAGATGGCCCTCCGCCTAGCAGTGAAAGTAGCAGCTCCTTGGGGGACAGAGGCTTGGGGGCTCTTTCCCACTGCCTCCGCCAGGGCTTAGACGGGAGGGCCGTGGGAGGGACCAGCCTGTCAGGGGTCAGCCAGACAGGCCAAGGTGGGTGGAGATACCCGGCAGCTACGATCAGGGGCAGAAAAACCCCCTGCCTAGGTTAGGTCCTGGAGCCAGGGAGGAGTCGGGGCAGGAGGAGGCTGACCACGGGGACAGGGCTCGGCTTCCACAGCTGGTGAGGCCTGGAGGTCAGTGTTTTGCTGCTGTGCTCCTTCTTCATCAAGAACAGGAAATCAGGCAGCCTCCTTCCTTCCCAGAGCGCCACCCTAAACAGGGTCAAATGCTCACAGTTATTGCTAAATAATACTTCCTTGTGGTAGAAACTCAGAAAACTCCGAAACACAGAGCAAACGCCCACTTTGTCACACCCAGAGGGAGCGGCGGCCACCCCCATGACCGCTCTGGCCGGGGAGGTGCGCGGGTGTTCCCAGAGCAGGACGCGGGTCCAGGAGCCCAGGCCTCCACCACGCTGAGGCCAAGGGGCAGAAGCCGGGCGTGCAGGGACAGAGCCACGCCACCTCTGCTGGACTCAGGCCCCCAAGGTCAGCTGTCAGGATGTCAGCCAGGAACAGAGCCCTGGAGAGCAAGGCAGCCCGCAGACAGCTGGGCCCGTCCCCGCGCACACCAGAGGGCGGACCTGAGTCCCGCAGCACCGACTCCGTCAGCGAGGCGGCCGTCCGTTCCTGCCGAAAACCAGTCATGTCTCCGTGTTGCCACACAGAAGAATGTCTCCGTGCACAGGGCCCCCCACCTGCCCTTTGGAACTTCGAGGGACTCCGGTGGTAAGCTGGAGTGAGATACCCACAGAAATCCGTGGAGCCCACAGGGCGGATGCTGAACTCCACAGAGGAACACGGCACCTTGCTCGGGGCATTTGGTGGACACTGCAGGAGCCATGGAAAGAACGGGGTCCCCCCTCCAGAGCCCAAGTCCCCAAGGAATTTAGGAGCTGGGAGGTGAAAGGCACCCAAGGGTGCAAGACAGGAGAGCTGGGCGGTGGCTCACAGGGGCCATGGAGGGAGGAGGCTTGGGCGTAGGAGGGGCCTGGCATCGATGGTGTGGCCAGCAGGGAGGCCAGGGAGGGTGCACGTGGACACCACGGGAGGAGACAGCAGTGCCCCCGGGGAGGGGAACTGGGCAGCAGCTTCTGAGCTCCTGGCGGTTCCCATCTGTCCGCAGGGCAGCTCCTCCCGCCCAGCCTCTCTCGATCCTGGGCATCTCGGGGCAGACACCACGCCGTCCCTGAGTCACAGCCCTGCCCCCAGCCACACCAGCGACACAGACGCCCCCTGCCTAAAAGCAGGTGGTGCGCTGACTCTTGGGGCCTGGCCCTGTGGTGTCCACTGCGGGTCCCAGCTGCGGGCCAGGCTTCCTTGAGCAGTGGCCGCGTTTCCTCTCCGGCCAGATGTGGAGGGAATGCAGCTCAGCCACCACCGGCACAGGGCCGCCATGCTGCTTTGTCTGTGAAATGAAAAGACTGGAGCAGTTAATTCAAAAGCCCACTTCCAGGCTGAGGGCTTTGATTTCCAGCTTTATTTGCAGAAAACAAATATATTCATTTGAGATTATTTTTGCAAATTGTCTCCCAGAATTGACTTTTATCCTGAAGGTGACTGAAGCTGTCATACCAGGAGGCCCCTGCTGTCCATCCTGCAAGCGAGCACGAGGGGCAGGGTCTCCCGGGGTCCAGCTAAAGCCTTTTTAGGGTTTCTCAAAGAGGGAGGAGCAGACCCTCCGGGACCCGGGTCAGGCTGGAGCTCAGGTGCCGAGACCACCCCGCCAGAGTCCCGCTGGGCTGCTGGGGGTTCAGTGCCGGGACCCAGGGTCTAACATCTCTGGGCCCTGGGTCTGGTCTCATGCTTCACGGTGATAATGAGAAGGAAAGGGAGAGGTGGGAAACTGAGGCACAGAGCGCTCCAGGTGCTCTCAGGTCACCCGGTTCTGCCTCTGCCTCCATCAGTCTGACAAGACCCTGGGCCCTGGGCCTCACCCACGGGGACCCAGTCCCTGAGGACCGAGGGGGACACTGGTCACTTCCACCCCAGCACAGTGTCACCATGGAGCAGCGACTCTATCCATGGTTTGTCTAATTTGCCCAATTTAGTCAATAAAACAGGACCATTACCCTGCACTCAGAGTCCCAGCTGAATTTGCTGCCTGAGCTCCACTCTGGAAGGAAAATAGACTTCAGCTCCGTCTCTGTGGACCGCACAGCTCCAAGACGAGGTAATTAACTCCTCGGCTGCAGAGACAGCTGGACTTGCGTGCAGCTTTGTGATACTTCAGCGTTCCCTCGCAGGCTTGTCTGTGGCTCCTCAAAGCTGGCCGCAGCTCCCTCTTCCAGGGCCCTGAATTGTCTTCCTGGTGACAGCCCCCGGGGTGTCTTGGACACGCGTCACATGGGCCCCGCCAGGCTGACCTTGAGTTCCCTCCAGAGGGGGCGGGGAGGCCCCTGGAGGAGCGCGGGCGTGGAGAGTGTGCGCACCGCCCCTGCGGCCTCTGCCCTCCAAGCACGGAGGAGACGCCTGAGAAAACGTCTGACCACTGGGGGTGGTGGGCGCAGCTGCTTCTCTAACCTGACACCTCTGCGGCTTCCAAACACACAGGGTGTGGGCCGCTCACCCTGGAGCCTTGAGTAGAGGACGCATTGAAAGGACGAAGGTCCGCAGGGCTGCTGCGTCTGCTGGTACCTGAGTATCTGCGTGCTCCCCAGGGACAGCTTTCAGGGCACAGATGGCCCTCGGTGGTCTGGAGGGGCCTGGCCTGGCAGGCGGTGTGGGCCCTCCCCAACAGTCCTGGTGGGGCTTCGGTTGTGAGATCCTCCGTAAGACTCACTGCGTGTTCAGAGCTGAAATCTGGAGACAGAGTACGAGGGACAAGAGGTTCACAGCGGGGCCCTGTGGTTGGCATCCTGGCATCTCTGGCAGGGTTCTGTGGCCTTCTCTCTTTCTTGACATGGAGGGTGGGCAGCTGTTCTGACTCTGTCCTCGGTCATTCCTCTCATCCAACACCCCCACACTGTCAAGCTTTGTCTGCTCTACCTTCTGTGTCTCTCAGTCGCTCTAACTTCTATCACAGCCCCTGCCTGAGCCTCTGCCATGTTTCCTTCACCCACTTATCCATTCATCCATCCATCTATCTACCCACCCAGGCACCCACCTGTCCATCCATCCGTGTGTCCCAGCCACCCATGTATCCATCCACTTACTCATTTGCCCACCCATCCAGCCACCATCCATCTATTGACCCATCCATCCATCCATCCATTCACCCATCCATCCATCCATCCATCCATCTAAACCGTCCATCTATCAACCTACCCATCTATCAATCTATGTACCATCTGCCCATCTCTGCCCATCCCTGCTATGCCCCTGTTCTGTATCCCAGTGCTGGTCATGCATGGCATCTGAACCCCTCCGGCATCCAAATCTGTAGAAACAGGAGGGTCTCCCTCAAGTTTGTGCCCTCTGCTGCTGTCTTGGTGGCAAGACTACCCTCCTGCTCAGCTCCCACCAGAGACCAGGGCATCTCACTGAAGCCCGCTCCTGCATGCTGCTGCCACGTGTTCCCAAGCATTTCCGGCCTGTGCCCGTCCCTCTGGTTCACTGTAACGTGCCTGAGTGTCTTTACGAGGTATGATTTAAAAAACAGGATAAATGCTACTGCCAAGCACCATTCAATGGGGAGTCAGCCTTGTAAAAACAGGGCGCTGTGTCCTCACGCACCTTACTCATCAGGCACGGCATGACTTCTGGCTCTTCCTCAAAGTCAGAATGACCATGGAAGGAAATGCTTTGAATCAATTCAGGACATCGAGGCAGCCAGGACAGCACAAATAAAGGCACTCAGGAAAGAGGACCCCAGAACTGCTGCAGGAAGCAGCAAGGACAATGGGAGGAGTGTGTTTGAAGCAAGAGGGAGGATTTGAGGGAGATTCATCACAATGTGTCCCTTGCTGTACTCATTTTTAAAATTTAAACTCACAGTATTTTTCAAACACACCCCACACACTTAGGCACCAGTTCTGCCCAGCTTCCTCTGAAATACTTGTGAGGCCAGTGGAAGGGAATATCCAGAACATTGATTCATTTTGTCTTCTAATTTTATTCTGATGACTATACTAAAGTTGTAATTAAATAGAATAGGCCAGGCACGCCTGTAATCCCAGCACTCGGGAGGCTAAGGCAGGCAGATCGTTGAGAGTTTGAGACCAGCCTGGGCTACAAAGTGAGATCAAGGCCAACCTGAACTACGTAGTGAGACCCTGTCTCAAAAAGATCAAAAAAAAAAAAAAAAGAAAAAAGAAAAGTAATTAAATAGAATAAAACTTCTCTCCAAAGCTCTGTGACTATAATTCAAAAACTGAAATAACCCAAAATTCCACACATATAGGAAGACTCTATAACTGACACAGCCATGGTCCTGCCCACACCAGAGGTACAGTCCCTTATGGTGACCGGGGCACTGGTTCCAGGCCCCACACACGTATCAAAGCCCACAGAGGTTGGGGTCCCTTATGTACAGTGCGTCATAATCACGTGTCCCCTGCTCATTTTAAAACTCCTATAGATGCCACAGTGCCCAACACGAGGTAAACGCTGTAAGCATGGTCACACTGTGGTCACGGAGACCAGACAAGAAGAAAGTTTCCACATCAGGGACACAGAGGCAGTGGCTTTCCTGGACCCTGTGACCCTCATGGGTTGAGTCTGCGGTGTTAGAACCCAAGGATGTGGAGGCAGTGCATGTGCGTGCCATGTGTGTGAATGGATGTGCACGTGTGCTTTTAATTTAGCCCACCCTGGTGTCTATAGCTCTGACATGCACCAGGGACTCTTGCTTTCTACAACAAATGGGCAGGACTAGAGGCCTCTCCTGCATGGACATGAGCACCCCAATCTCCTAGCATCCCTTGCAGCGTAGAACGTGCCAGGTCTGGCCAGCCAAATGCTCCCTGCAGAGCTGGGCAACCCGTGGGTGGGTGTCGGCGAGCGTGACAGCCACCCACAGAGGCTGCGGGCACAGCAAAACAGGGCTATGCGGGCTCAGCGATGTTGCCAGGCTCCTGTGTCTCAGGGTCCTGACTCCTCCGGCGTCCCAGGAGTGGCAAGAGCCATGTACTGTCCCAAGAGGGTGTCCCTGCCCCCCTGGCCAGCCTTGCTTTCTGCTGCCTGCACATGGGAACGCTGACCCACTGCTAAAACTGGCCTCCTGAATGCATGGGAAAATTCTTATGATGTGACACTAAGTAAACTCAAGTATTAAATGCTTGTACAGCAAACCACTACAAGAAACAGAAATAAAGATGACCGAAAAACAGGAGCGAAAATCCTCCACGAAGCATTAGCAAACCAAATCAGAGACATTTAAAAAGATCGAATATCAGGGCTGGGGGTTTAGCTCAGCGACAGAGCGCCTGCCTGGCAAGTGCAAGGTCGTGAGTTCAATTCCTGGTACCAGGAAAAAAACAAAAACAAAAGATCAAACATGTTGGCAATACGGAGTCTGTTCCTGAAAAGCAAAATTGGTTTAATATTTAAAAAATTATCCATGTGCCTTCGCACCTTAATTGAGTAAGAAGCTAATTATTCTCTCCCCAGTTCAGGAAACAACCAGTGAATTCAAGGTCCGCTTTTGGTGAGAATGCACAAAGCCCTTTGTGTTGGGAAGTGCAGATGTTTCGTGTCACACTGAAATCCTGAGCCTCCTCCTACCGTGGCGATGCCCTGTGTGTTCTCAGCTGACCTCGACCCACAGTCTGGCCGCACACACTGCCCAGTGGTATCCTGCCAAGGTTTACATGACTGTCAGAGGACTGGAAAGCAGAGACCCGCCTCTGGCGGGCTGGGTCCTGTCCAAGCAGTTGAAGGCTTACGGGCAAAGGCTGGGGCTTCCTGTGGAAGGAATTCTAGCCCCAGAGCACAGTCCAGCTCTCAGCCTGGCAGCTCGCTCTACAGACCTCAGAGTGAACAGCCCTGCCCTGAGGGAGCTGATTCCTTATCTCCATCTGCTTGTTTATCTCTGTTTATCATCTGTGCATCTCTGTATCTATACATCTCTTCCTATGTGTGTATACATTGCCGTCTGTGGTGGATTGACAACTGGTGGTCAACTTATAACCCCCAGCTGAACTGAGTAAGCACGGTGCTGGGTGTGGGAGGCCCACCTGAGGATTGTTGCTGGCAGCATAAGACGCAGAACTGGAGAAGAAGAGAGACTGTTGGGAGCTGAGAAAGGCTGTTGGGAGCTGGTAGAAGCTGTTCCTATCCATCAATAGTCCCATTTATGTAAGGAGATTTTGGTTCTTTTGGAGGAGCTTGCCCATGCTGGCTTTCCTGATGAACTTGGCCGTTTTCATTCTCTGAGGAGCTGGGGACCTTGTTGACACTGAGAATGGCTTCGGTTCACTTTGGGGAAGCTCTAGTCCTCACTTTGAGCATCACTTCCTGTGAGGGGAAGATGGTGCACTGCTCAGTCTCCTGGAAAAGCTTGTCGGATCTCCTTTCCTGATGGGAACTCAGCTATCCTGATCATTGGTGGAGCTCGGGACTCACTGTTTCTGAGGATGGCTGAGGTTTCTTTTGGGGGAGCTCTGGTTCTTACTTTGTGCATTGCTTCCTGACTCCAGTGCAGATCCCTCAGCCTGCTGGCACAGATGCTTCATCCCAGTGGCTTTCTAGATTCCACCACAGATGCTGGCACAGATGCTTCATCCCACAGACTTTCTAGATTCCACCACAGACCTTTGGGCCTTCCCAGCGCAGATCCGTGAAACAGGCCTGCATGAGATGCATCGTGGGCTCTGGGCCTCCAGTTGGATTCATGGGAGGCACTGTTATGGGCTCTAGGTCTTCAGCTGGACTCATGCAGGACATTACTGTGCGATCCAGGCCCTCGGCTAGATTCCTTGGTCTATAGTGTGTGGACAGATTTCCTGCATTCTTTGGGTGACTATCATAAATAATCTTACAAACTATGTGTCCCGTATTATATTGTTTCCCCTTGCAAAACAACCCCAAACCATGACACCATCTGTGTATTCATTTTTACTTATATTACATTTTATATGTATATCTGCCATGTATCCACCAATTATCTTTATCAATCAATTATCTTTGTATCAACCATCTGTGATCTCTCCATTTCTCGAAGTGTCATCTCTCTACCTTATTACCTATCCATCCATTTTTCCTATGTGTGTATCTATCATCTACCTATCAATAGCTCTATTTATCTAGTATCTGTCTACCTTCTACTTACTTTTCTATTACCTTCCTACCTATTATCTGTCTGCAATCTACCTGCCCATCTACCAGTATTTCCACCTGCCTATCACATCTGTCATCCATCTGTCCATCAGTCCCTCCGTCTGTCTGTCTGTCTCCTGTCTGCCATCCACCTCCCAGCACACTGAGGCAGTGTGTGTGTGGAGAGAAGAGCCGAGTCTTGAGTTCCTTTTTGAGTGGCGAGGTGTTTCTGGCGTGGGCTTCCTGTCCCCTTAGACTCAGGCCCTGTCAATGGTGTCTGCTGGTGCAGGGAGCACCGTGTTTGTTCGCACCAGACTGCTAATGAAACAGTTGCAAGAGCAATGGATTCAGGATGACTGCAACAAAGGAGAGAGAAAACTTGGCTCCCAATGCAGCTGGGGTTTCTCGCAGGGAGTCCAGCTCAGGTGAAAGAAGGAGCAGCCAGAGGCTCCTGATCTGCCAACAGGGGAGGGTAGCACAGGCCTGCACTTGCCTGGGGCCCTGCGGCCACCACCATCCACACACTGTGTGGCCCCTCGGGGTCCTGAGCAGCCCTCGGTCAGATCCTAATCCCTGTGGACAGGAGCTCATGGTGAAGCTGAGCTGTGCTTGGAAATTGAAAGAAATCTAAAGAAGGAGGAGAAAGAAAATCACAAATTCTTGCTGCCATAGTAACGAAGACAGTGGAGAGGCTGAGCCTGGAGGCTCAGAGTCAAGTCCAGCCAGGCAGGGAGGGGCTCTGGAAGACCACAGTGCCCGAGCGCAGGCCCTGTTCCCTCTGCATGGGACCCAGCCCACCTGGAGCATCCTCCTCCTGACCCGCTGCACCCTGGTCTCCAGCTGTAGACAGCACGTCTGGCCCGCCCACTGCCGCAGAGGGCTGGGCCCAGTCCCCCAAACCACCCACTGGAAGAAGAGTTCTGTGTCTCCCCAAGGGACCACCCCTACACAAGGTCTCTGTGCTGAGCTAGGGTCAGCAGCCCTGGAGGATCCATTTCTGTCCACCCCAGAGCTCAGATGAAGGACTTGAGCGGCCAGACCCAAATGGTCAGCCAGAGACAGGAAAGGGAGAATGCTCCCCCAGAACACACTGTACGCCAGACCTGGACACCAGCAGAGCCCGGGACACTGGACACCAGCAAGAGGGCCCGCAGCAGTGGGTGCATGGAGCCCTGGGGCCCCAGGAAGCTGCAGTGAGGCCCCACGTGCTCATGTACTTGGCTGGGGCGGCCAGACCTTGAGCCCTGGGCACTGAGTGTGGGGTGACCAAGGGCTGCACCAGGGGACGTTCTGGGGGTGAGCCATGCCCTGTAAATGTACGCATGCTTCCTTAGGGCTTGCAGGCCCCTTAGGTGAGTGCCAGGGAAAGCTACCCTGGGTGCCTGCCTCCCAGGGTGCCCACCGCCCAGCCGCCCTCCAAGCAAGGAACCCTGGAATGCAGATTCAAAACAGAAGTGAAGTGGCACATGCCTGTAATCCCAGCACTCAGGAGGCTGAGGCAGGAGGATTGCATGAGTTCAAGACCAGCCTGAGTACATAGTAAGGCCCAGACTCAGAAAAAACACACCAAACCAAACCAAAACAACAAAACACACCCGCAGAGAGGCTTAAAATGGTGACTAAAGGAGAATGGCAACTTGAGTGCTCAACACCCACTGGGCCACATTCTAGGGAAGGAGGGCAGAGGAAGCATGGCCTGTGTTTGATCTTGGGACTTCCACAGCGTGTCTGCCAGCTAACGACTAAAATCTAGGATGGTGCCAGGGCCAGGGACGAGACCCCACCAGGGTCCTGCTCCAGGCCCTAGGAGCCCCCATTTACCAGCTTCCCCCCAGACAGACAGTGCCCCTGGGACCCCACGGCCCCAGCCTCACTCTGTGTCCCACCCAAGGTGCAGGAGAACTTGGGGACTCCGGCCAGCAGACTCTGCCCCGGCCACACCTTCCCAGGAGCAGGACCAGCCCTATCTCTTGGGCTTTTGTGCCTCGGGACCTCAAAGACAGGAGGACATAGGGGTGCAGGGACCAGGCCAGGCTGCAGCTGGACCCGGGAGGAGAGGCTCCCTGCTGCTGCAGCCTTGGCCAGGCGAGGAGAGGCTGCGGGCACCAGAGGGCCCTTGGAGTTGTGCCTGGGTGGGCTGGCGCTAGCTCTGGGGCAGAGATAGCCACTTTCCTTGCAGCCTGTGCAGACCCAGCCTGACCCCATGCTCCACAGAGGGCAGCCGTGGAAGGCAGTGTCCCACCGAGGGGACAGTGGAACTGCCAAGAGCCTGAGCGGCAGAGCCATCCCCGGGAGCAGCCACACCCGGCCCCGCACCTCCTGCTGGGGCTGTCCTGGTCCCCGCAGGCTCATCCTCTTGTGTGCCAAAGAGAAAGGGAGGCTGCTCTGGCCGGGCGAGTGACAGGGACACAAAACACGCAAGTGCAGACGCGCTGGCTGCTAATTACCGCAAGGTGCCCAAGCAAATTGAGGAATGATGGCTTTAATAAATTCCTGCGCTTTTGTTTACACCACCACCGGTCTGTGGGAGGGAGGAGGCGCCTGCTCTGCCGCTACCCCGAGGCCCGGGCTTGGGGATCAGCCTGCCACCCTCAGGTGCGGCCCTGGGCGGGTGCTCAGCACTGTACCCTCTGCACTGCCCACTCCACCCAAGGTGACTCACAGCTGGGCCGGGCCGGCTCGGCCTCGGTGGGCGCGGCTCAGAGAGGGCGCAGCTCTATCCAGAGAGGACGAGGACAAAGTGGTCTGCAGGGGAGGGCAGGGGCCCGGTAGGTCACAGACTCAGGTCCCCTGGGTGCAAAGAGGCTGGGGGCTGGAAGGAGGCTGCCGTCCTCCCCTCTCCTGCTGCAGTCCCTGGGCAAGCACAGCACTCACCAACCAACACTGGGCACCTCACACAGGAAGATGTGCACGCCAGGCGGGCTGGCCAGAGCCCCCCACAGACACCCAAGGGGGTAGATGGTACACCCGGTGCACCACGGGGCCTTGGCCGGGTTGCTGGACCAGTGGGTCAGAAGTGTACAAGTACCGCGGGCGCAGTGCTGAGCTGTCCTGCGTGAGCCCGCCTGTGGTGGGGTCCCACCGGCCAGCCTGTCCCGGGGGCAGCGGCTTTCTGCTGCTTTCCTTCCCTCTCCAGTGAGCCAAGGGTCACGCAGGACCGCGCGGTTAGCATTCCAGGCGTCCGGCTCACCGCTGACAGCGGCAGCCGCAGAACAATTTACAGCTCTATTTCCTGTTACAAACTTGAGTTTGTAGATGATGAATGCGAGCTGCAGAATCCCAAAGCCACAGTAGCACCTTGTGGGTAGGGTAGGATCCGCATGTCTGCCGGCTCAGAGAGAGCGGGAGCCGCCTCGGCCGCCACCCACACCGCCCACCCTGCACCTGCGCATGAGGGCTGCGTCCCAAGCAGCCCCGCACCCACGCCCACCGCCAGCCCGGGGGCTCTGTCCCAGCCGAGCCAGTGGGAAATACAGGACACAGGGGAGTGGGCTCGAGGGGCCGGGGAGAGCACCTGGTGGCCGGAAGCCCACAGTGTGCCTGTCCAAGGCGTAGCTTCCCAACCGAGTCCTGCACACTGCTCCAGGCCAGAGGACCCTGTGAGGCGGCGGCAACTGGAGGGCGCATCTGCCCAGGGCGAGGCGAGGTGGGACCCTGACAGCCGGCCACCAGCTGGGGGCTCCGGCTGGAGACATCCATGAGACAAACTGGATGCCGCCAGCATCCTGCCCGACACCCACGCGGCCTGGCTGCTGTCCTGGGAGGCTGCTGCCCCACGGTCCCTGACCTCAAGCTCTGTCCCCATCCCAGCACCTGTCCTGTTCCCGGCGCTCATCCCAGCAGCCACCACGCTGACTTTGGGGTGCCGAGGATGACCCTCTGCAGGCCCTGCCTCCTTGCTCCCCCAGGCTCTCGCAGGTCCCCCGGGCACACTGTCCAGGCAGCCTCAGGGCCACTGTGGATATCGTGGAGTCTGAGGCAGACGGCTGGAGCCCAAGACGCCGGATCTCCAGACTCAGGGATGGCCCTGGGGTCTGGGGTCCCTGGGAGTTCAAATTCGGGACCCCCAGGACCCCAGCCTGCTCTGTGATGGCCCCTCCCCTCCAGGGCCGCAGCCCCCCAGCCTGAGCCTGGGGAGCAGCCATCCATCCATCTGGGTTTTAATTTGGAAATTAGACAGTGTTCACATTCCATTATGTGGCAGAATTAGTTGCCACAGCCCAGGGAGCCGGCGCGAGTGCAGAGTGATCTATGGCTTCATTAATCAGAGCCGACAGCAGCTGGAAACCAGGGGCCAGCAAGGTCACTGGGGAGGGCAGGGCTGGCAGCCGCAGGTAGGCGGTACCAGGCCCTGGGCCCCCACCTGGCCCATACTGTCATCCTGGACACCCCGCTGACCTGTGCCTTCCGAGGGCTCCTAGCATGCGGCAGCGTCTCCTGTCCCTCTCCTCTGACCCAAGTGTCGCCTTCCTCCTGCCTGATTCCAGGCACCCACCCGCCTAATGGGGCAGGTGACCCCTGGAGGGCTGGACCCAAGCCTGCAGGGGTGGGGATTCCATTTGGGCTCTGCTGGCACAGAGGCTCTCTGGAGGGGTCGCCAAGGAGGGGACAGGCCCGAGGGTATTGTAGAGATTCGCTCCAGAGCAACACTGAGAGGGGCCACCCACCGGAGGACGGAGCACCAGCGGGAGAGGAGCACAGGGAGGCGTGAGCCTCAGGCACGCAATGCCACTCTGCTGGGTCTGTCCGCAGCCTGCTGTGCTCGGCCGGTCCCTGCAGGGGGCGGTGCTGCCAGGGGCTGTAGGAGGGACGGCTAGGCCTGGGCGTCCTCCCTACCTGAGGCTGCCGCACCCTGGTTAGGACAGAGCCCGAGAGATGCAGCGCCCAGAGGAACCCCACGGGGACTGAGGCAGGGGCTGGAGCCAGGCAGCCACCAGTTATTGCCAAGAGTGGCCGCGCCCTGAAGTGGCCCTTTCCCAACGCTGGGATCGCCAGAGCCCCTGGAGGGCCCTGGTCCCTGGCCGGTCCCATCCTGCAGGGAAGGGGAGCCCAGCCACACAGGAGCCCTGGGGTGCCACTGGGTGAACCTGGCCTCCCGGCAGGGCTCAGCCCCTTTGCTCAGGTGCCCACGGGCCATGACTGTGGAGAAGCCTTGCCAGGAGGTCTCCCAGTGCTGCTGACCCACGCATGAATGCCTGAGCCCAGCTGAGACCCCGCTGACCATGGTCCTGAGATGCCCCAAACGCCCAGCATGGATGCTCAGAAGTGGACAGCAGCGACCTGAGGGCCGCGGAGCCAGGCGCCTGGGCAGGGCCACCTCATCTCTGAACACAGGTACCCAGGGAGAGGCCCGCAGTGAAGCTGCCTATCACATTGGCCGGCCCCGCAGGGGTCATCCTGGGAGGCCCGTGGTCACCTCCCACATGGGGAGCAGGTAGGGGCCCACCGAGCCGGGCTGGGGCCCAGGGTGCCTGCCAGGGGCCGCAGTGACATTTAACATAGTGACCAGCACTCAGACAGCAGCCGGCCAGACACTGCCCACCTGTCTGAAGCAGGAACCACAGTCATCTCTGGCTGGGGTCTTGGTTTTGTTTCATTTTTCTGGCCCAGGAAGAGGGTGGACAGTGCCCCCGTGCCTAAGCGCCGGATCCGACATGGACGGCTCAGCCCAGCACTGCTCTGAGGACTCTCAAGGGGGATAGTCCAAGTTGGGAGACCCCCTCCGAGTACTGGACCTTGTCCTTAGGGTCTCCCAGCTCCCCAGGCTGTGTCCTGGTTCCCTTTGCTGGTTTCATGGGGTATAAGATAACCAGAATGGGGGGCAGGGAGGTGGGCCCTGCTAAGCCCTGGCCTGGAGACCCTACTTGTCCAGGATCAAATCCTCCAGGAGCAAATCCTTAGGGTCCCCGGGTCCCAGGGAGCCAAAGCCTCAGGGGAGGACCCAGAACAGCCCCTGCCATCCCTTCTCCTGTGGAGGCAGGGGTGCACTCCCCATCTCAGGGTGCTTTCCTGGGATGAGCGCAGGGCCAGCCAGGACGAGGATCTAGGGAGCGGCTTGACCCAGGGCTTGGCAGAGACCAGTCTGCGCGGCAGGGGGAAGAGAGGTGTAGGGCTGGCCCCAGCCTTTGGGGTCCATGACTGTCACAGGGAGGGGACAGGGCAGCACGGGGTCTTCCAGAGACACTTGCCGGGCCAGGGGCACTTCTTGTCCTCAAACCCCTGTGCCAGTCGTGTGCACGTCACATCCAATTATCCCCCAGAGAAAGCCGGAGGCTTCTCACAATTCAGCACCCCATTAGCTGATAATTCAGTGCAGATTCTCATCTAATGCGACTATATTTTATACAAATTATTTCGGACAAGGATTTGGTCCTTAACAACATTGATCTTCATAAAATTGTCACCGAGCATCTTGTCCCCGGCCCCTCCACTTCAGCTCGTGGTTACAAATCAAAGTGAAGATGGAGTGTGACCACCTCACGGTCCCGAGCCCGTGGAGCACCGTGAGGGCCCAGCCTGGGAGCATCATCCGAGTGCCTGTGAGCGCTTTGGGATCCAGGCCCATCTGAGGACCCGAGCTCTCGGTGCCAGCCTGCACCCTGTCCCCAGAAAGGGGGGTCTGCCTCCCTGGGGAGCCCCTCCAGGCCCAGAGTCTCACCGCACAGCCAGGCCCTCTGCCTCCCTCTCCTCAGCGTGGGCCGACAGCCTTCTCCGTGCCCCTTGGCTCTGACGGCCCCTGCAGGCGTTTGACGGAAGATTTATCGCATGACGCTGCGACACAGCGCGGCCGTTGCCCTAATACGTTATCAGGCTTGTTGAAATATCAATTTTGCACATGGCTTCACACGGCTGCCCGCAGCCCTGCTCAGGCCCATTACTTAATTCTTCTGTCATTAAGAAATCCAATCTCTGATTCCAGTGGCATTGGAGGGGGCGGGGGCCGGTGCTGCCTAATAGACCTCGAACCATCTGCTAATTGCAGCTCCTCAGACCCTGCGTGGAAATGAAGGGAACCAAGCAGGTAACACAGAAGCACCACGCTGCCGGCCGAGCCCAAGCTGGCAGGGGTCGGGGCACCCTTTTCCTCCCAGCATCTGCCCAGCTCGATGTGACAGACGTGGTGGTCCCCGCAGCCGCCACCACGGGGCTCGGGTGCAGCTGCCCCGCCATTGCACCTGGCAGGGGCCCCCAGGCTCAGGGGACTTAGCTGCCCTTCCTGCCCAACTCCTGGGCAACCCGGGCTCCAAGCGCCATCCCCCTCCCCACAGGATGCCCTTGGAGTGACAGTGACTTTGCCAGGGCAGCCTCGTCCTGCTCCGCGGGGTGGCCTGCCCAAGGCAGTTTTCCATACCACAAGCCCTGTGTAGTCGAGGACATTGATTTAGTTCTCCATCTTGCTGGCTGGTGCTGTTCGGGCCCCAGTCCTCCTCCTAAGAAGCTTGTCCTCGCCAAGCGTTAGTCAGCGGCCTCTCCCCGAACCCTGTCCGGTAACGAGCAGCACTTGGTGTGCCTGACAGGGCTGCCCAAGGTCCCACTGATGCCTGTTCAGAACCAGGTGAGACAAGGGCAGACTGTGTAAGAAAAATCCCCCGCGTAAATGACTGCACACGGCTCATTTTCTCTGTGATTCGCCACACAGCTTCCGTGACATCCGCGCAGAGCAGTGGTCCAGCTCTGTAAATACAAGCGCTCTGCTCCCAGCCGGGACTCCAAGCGGTCTGGCCTCTGTCCAGCGCGAGTACCTGTCCAGCTCCAACCTGACGCCCCATTCTTATGGCTGGAAGCTCTCAACCGCACGTGCCTAAGGCCAGGAGGGGCTGGGGGTGGCAGATGGGGAGGCTGGGCGGGTGCCCCACAGTCCTCTGCCTCCGGGGCCCCTCCCTGTGCACAGAGCGTGGTCTCCTCGTGAGATGCAGGGCCTCTTCCCCACCACCACCTGCGCCCGGCCTCGGGGAGCCGAGCACAACCGACAGGGCAGCAGCCCCGACCACGAGGTGTCTGGATCCTCAGGCCAGGTGGGCATCCGGGCACGTGGCAGGTTCCAGAATCTGCAAGTCCACGAGAGATCACGAAATTACTCAGTGCCTGAGCGATCTTAGCAGTTACCACCTGTGAGACCCGGAAAGTGGGGGCACAATTAGCTCAGCCCCAGGAAATCAGCCCAGGACAGGAAGAGTCCAGAGGCAGAGGCAGGCCTTCATTATTCTCTCCTTCACCGTGGTGCACTAATTTCTCTCCCTGTGCCACCAGGAAATCCACCCGCCCCCACTCACCCATTCACCCGTCCTGCCCTGGTCTAGGGGTCTGGCAGGAGATGCGGACAGACACCCAAGGGCCCGGTGCAGCTGTGTTCTTCTGGACCTTGTGCACACTTGGGGACTCAGAGGCGCTGCTCTGCACCCCCTCCCTCCCCTCATCGACCCACCCACTGAGGTCATGGTGCTGGAGATCTGCTCCTGCCGGGGACGGTGGCTGTGTTGTGCTGTCTGGGAGTTCCCCTCCACGTGGCCATGCTGGGTCCCGCCTGTCACAGATGTGGTGTTGTATGATGCGGGTGACACCACAGGCTCCCTCCTTGCCGCTCTGGGTGGGCAGCCCCCTATGCTCCCTGA
Source organism: Chinchilla lanigera (assembly GCF_000276665.1). Classification (NCBI taxonomy): domain Eukaryota; kingdom Metazoa; phylum Chordata; class Mammalia; order Rodentia; family Chinchillidae; genus Chinchilla; species Chinchilla lanigera. The sequence goes on from NW_004955413.1 coordinate 32,512,622, forward strand.
AAGCTCCAGCACATCACCTGCAAGTTTCTGAGGACAGATGTATCCCTGTTCCCTGGAGCACGATGGTCCACACACTCCACGCTGAGGGTCACTCTGAGCTTCGTGGACGACAGGCTTGGGGGCACTATCACCACATTGGGCCCAGCATCTGCCACCTGGTACCACGTGGAGTGCTGTCCACTAAGGTCCTTGGAGCCTCTGTTTCCCTACCTGACATTCTCAGCTATCTCAGTGGCCTCTTGAGGTCAGCAAGCAAATGAAGTGGATGATGCCTCAGAACCCTGGGAGGCTCAGGCCAGCCTGCTGCTGTCATTGGACATGGGGTCACAGGGACTTCCATCCCCCCAGCACCCAGTCTCCTGTAGGAGGCCCCCAGCAGAAGGTGCCAGAGACCCCAGGCATAGGATAGCACCCAGCACCTCACCACTGACTGTAGGCTCCTGCAGACAGCAGAATCCTAGGGGGCGTTGGGGGCTCTCAGGTGCACGTTACTCCTCCCATGTGATTGGCAGATTGTGGGGCCCTACGCTTGGGTGGGAAGAACCCTGGGGAAAGGTTTTGACAGCAGTTGGGGGTGCTGTGGCTACTCAGGGAAGAGCTGACCTTGTCCCTCCTCTGTCCCTTGGTCGTGGCATCCATGACTGAAAGCCTGGTGTCACAGAGCCTACATGGCCTCACCAGGTGTCCATCCAGCAAGGGACAGAAGGTATACTGAAACCCACACTGTCTCTCCAGGAGCCCACTGGCTTAAGAAGGCAAGTGAGGCCTGGCTTTCTAAGCAGAGTCCCCCGCCCCAGAAGGACCTGCAGGAAGCCACTGCATGCCCCCTAGTTCCCTCGCTGACCACCCACCTGGGTAGGCCTGCAACCCCTGTCACTTCTGAAACCCACCTGGCCCATCCTCCACCCACACCACAGTGCCAAGGGACCCTGTATCGCTTCCTGACATGGACCTTCAGATGTGTTCTGAGGCAGCATGGTCACCAGGTCAGGGCTCAGGGGCTGAGAGGCCCCCATCCCTGCCATGTCCCCTCCCAGGCCACCTGGGGATGGCAGGGCCCAGGACTATCAGCCTCATGAGATAGGAAGCCTGGAGTTTCTGTGTCAGGACAGACCAGGATCTCATTTAATTAGCTCACTTCCCTACATCCCTTGGCCTTTTACTTAGAAAACAGAAGAAAAAGAACTTTGTGACCCTGTTCCTTTCTCCCTGGGTTTAGTTGAACTAGGTTGGAATTTTCTACCTCTTCCGCCTGTGGGATGGTTCCCTGTGCTCCAGGAGTGAAAGCAGCACGGCCAGCAAAGGGTACACTGGTGATGGAGTCCAGGGACGGGGGCCGGGGCGCCACCCACCCCGCCACAGACAGGAGCCGCCCAACTGCGCCTCCCTCCGGGGCGGCCGTGTACCCCACGCTGACCCCCGCCTGTCCGTGTGCATGGCTGGGCCTCCCCAGGCTCTCGGGTGCGGGGGCCCTGCCTGTCCTGTCCTGTCCCTTGCCGTGGCACGGCAGAGCCTGCGGTGCTGAAGGTCTTGAGATAACCGGAAGTACCCTGCTGACAGCGGTGGGTGGCCCTAGAAGAGGCACCTGATCTCCACTGAACAGGAACGGGGAGGGCACTGCTGCCGGGCCCAGGCCACAGGGCGGTGCCCCTGAGCTACGGACAGGAAGGACAGTGTCCTCTGTGTTCTCCCCCAGAGATGCTGCAGCTGGGCCAAGCCTAGGAGCAACACCAGACACTTTAAGAGCAGCCACACTGCCAATTGCACAGGCGGCTGTGCTCAGGTGTCCTGGGCGCGGCACAGCAAGCCTGAGGGCTGGCACAGCGCAGGGGACCCGGGACGGGAGACGAAGTGCCAGTGGGCCTGGCCAGAATCCCAAGGATGTTGGGGAGACGTGCGGGGGCCCCGAGTGAACAGAAGCTTGGCTGAGCAGTGTGAACATCACTGCGAGAAATAGGAGGAGCTGATACGCGTGACGGGGGACATACGTGGGGCTGGTGGGAACCCTGCGCCGTCTTCATGCCATTCCGGCAGGTGGGAGCCGTCTGGAGCAAAGCGCCCACCGTGCTGAGCAGCACTCTGCAGCCGTGAAAAAGGACTGAGCGCAACCTCGCCGGCAGGTGCTCAGAGTGTGAGGTTGGCTGGAAACATGAAATTCCTAAATTCCTTAAAGAAACTGTCCTGACTCTGCAGGCAGGGGATACATAGGCCCAGGGATGGGAAGATATGAGTGGGCTGGCAGGTGCCCACCTGGAAAGGCAGGCGAGGGCACATGTGGGTGGGGCAGCCAGTCCCTGGCCGTGCACAGCTGCCGGGAGCTACGGGAGAACCTGGCTCAGTTTCCAGGGCACCAGACGCGGCACGCCTCTGGCCTCGTTTTTAGCACCACCTCGCAAAGGCTCAGCTTCGAGCCCAGCACGACCGCGCGGGCCCCGGGCTCCAGGTCGTACCTGCCACAGCTGCAGGCACCGCCGGCTCCCTGATGCTTCAGTCGGGAGCCACAGCGAGGCCGCCCGTGGCCGCCAACAATGGGCTATCGCTGCGCCCATCCTATTAGGCGGCCCCGGCTGCTCCGCGTGGAAGATTAAAAATTTCGGGAGGAAAGCCAGGTCTTGTCTGACATGACATTTTGGAACCAGACGCCGGGAAACTTTTGTCCTGCGTGGTAATAGGATAACATGCTACAGCAGTTACAGTAATTGCCTGCGCTTCCCTCTCCACACCACTCCCGCTGCTGCTGCAGGTTCAGAGCCGCTGCTGCCTGTGCTCGGGCCGGGCCAGCCTGCCGGTGACGCCCGCAGACATCACCTGGGAGCTGAGCCGGGCTCCTTCCCACACCAGGACCCGGCCCTGTGCACCCACGGCACGGCCCGGCACCCGGCAGGCGCGGGCACCCACAAGGACAAGGACAGGGCAGGGGGCGACGGCATATTGCTGCTGCGGCTCTGCGCCGGCCTCCATTTCTGAGCAGCATGGTTTTCCTGGAATCCGTGGGTCTGGAGGGCCCAGAGGCGCCTTCCTGTGCCAGCTCACCGGGCGCCTTGGGATGCTGCCCCTGAAGGGTGGGCAGCGCTGTGACTTGGGGTTCAAACACAGACATGGCGAGGAGCTCCGCCTAGTGCTCTCCAGCGGCCTCGCCAAGGCCAGCTGTGCAGGGCCACGGCTGAACGGGAAAGCGTCGCCATGGTGTAGCTCCTCGACACAGCTGGGGTGGCCTCATCCGTGGCCATGGGGGGTGGGGTGCTCAGCCCTTGGGGCTTTGCCGAGACAGGAGAGTGGCCGTGTATGGCAGGCAGTCCCTCCGTGAGCACTCAGAACATTCCCAGGGCTAGAAAGATGGCAACAGAGCCCTGAGAAGCCTCTCAGAAGCTTCCAGAAGGGGCAGAGGTGATCTGAAGTGGGACCTGGCGGGGTGGCGCCGGTGGAGCCCATCCTGCCCCTCTGCACTGAGCCCCCAGAGAGAACGGCTGAGCTCCAGGCACGAGGGCCACCTTGGCAAAGGAGCGTGTCTCCATAGCCGGACAGGAAGAGGCAGCAGCTTAGCGGGCATGCACACGGAGGTCCCGACTCCTCTCACCCTCGGCCCATGCCTGCCAGCGCTGTGTGCATCACTGGGTCACTCTCTAAGCCTCCTCTGTAGCTCGCAGCCTCCGGGTTGAAGCCCAAAGCCACGGCCCAGTCTCCAGGCTCCAACTGCAATCCTGGCGTTCTGCAGAGGACCACGGCAGTCTGCAAGGAGCACAGGCTTGGGGTCTGCTCCCCCACCCACCTAAGCAAGGCACAGGGGCCCTGTGAGCAGGTGGGGGGCACATGGGTCCTGCATGGGCAGGTGGGCAGTTGGAAAATGATGGATAGATGGGTGGCAGATGAATGGATGGCCTCTGTGAGAGGCGGTCAGGGGGTTCACAGAAGGTGGCAGGGAGCGCAGACAGTGGGTAAGGGGAAGCATGTGCCTACACATAGCACATGCTGGTAAACACTCCAAGTGTGAGGAAGCAACTGTCCTTCAAACTTGGACCAAAGAACAGAGAGCTGTTTAGGGGCAACAGGCAGACATAGTCCTGTCCTCCCAGCCTCCTGTGGTGACCAGGACATCCACAGGTCAGCCCAGGAGGAAGCCACTACCCACTGCGGGGCAGAGGTCCTCGAGACCCAGCTCTGGGACCCCCTGCGTCCCCGAGCTCTCCTGCTGATGGGAGGCTTTCCCCTCTGGGCGCTGTCCTCAGCTGCTCCGGTCACTCGCCTGGGAAGTCTCACCTGTGCCCGCAGCTCTTCCCAGCTCTGACGGGGGCACACAGCAGCGCACCGCAGGTAGCGCCCACGGTCTGAGCCACTGGAATCCCGTCTCCTCAGAACATCTCGTGAAAATGCAGTGACTGGTGCCCAGCCAACGCTCCGGCTCCACGGCGGGGTGCTGTGCTACATGTGAGCATCGCTCCAGTGTGCAGAGCTTGGCATGGGCGGGAGGGGAGGCGGGTCCCCATCCCTTGGCTGGGGGGCCTGTGGGGACCCTGCCCCCGCCAACAGCACACCCTCGCCTGGTCTGCAGCCGCCGCAGCAGCGGCCAGGCCTCCTCACCTCCCTCACTCCACAAACACCCATGGGCCGGACTAGCTGCACACCAGGAAGCCACCCCCGCCTTGGACACTGTCCTGAGCCCAGGCTGTCACGCACCAGCCTGGTAGGCAGGGACCGGGGAAGCTGTCGGGTCTGCCTGCATCCATCGTGGGGCCCCAGTGTCCTCCGCTGCCTGAGATGGTGTGGAAGAGGAAGAGACCTTCCTTCCGAGGCTGGCTGGGGCTCTGTACCCTGGACTAGGCCACACTGGTCAGGTTCCCCACGGAGAGCAGGTCGGGTGGTGTCCGAAAGCAAGAGTGGCAGAACTCATATCCAGAAGGACGGAGCTACCCCCTAGGACAGGGTGAGCTAACATCAGGCTGCAGAAAGGAGGCCTGGGGCTCAGCCGGGGAGCAGACAGTGAGGGACACCGTCCCAGGTGCCAACCTATCCCAAGGAGTCCATGAGACCCCACAGAGGCAGCAAGCAAAGTATGGAGAGGAAACCGCCCCTGCCCAGCCCCAGGGAGAGCGAGAGCTCCTCCTCCCAGGACTGGAAGTCCCCAGCTGAGCCTGCTGAGTCCAAGCACCCACCACTCGCCCAGCAGCCTGTCCAGGTTCCTTCCTGATGCCCGGATCCCCCACGAGGGCCTGGCTCTGAGGAACCAGCTTCCTGCAGAGACACCTCTGGCCCAGGGCTCCTCCCGCCACCCTCCATGACACACGGGCTTTGCCAGGAAGCTCTGGAAAGTGGCCTCAGCCTTGGCAGGCATGGGAGGATGCACATGGCATGGACAGGCTGTTCTGAGAGCCACCCGAGCTCGCCCCGCTCTGCAACAGTCTCACCGCCAAGTCCTTTCTCTCTGTCCCTCTCTCTTCCTCTTCCTCCTTCTCTTCCCTTGGGGCAGGAAGTGAGAACAGGCAATCAGGAGTATGGAGGGTAGGGCCTTCAAGCAGCAGCAGAGCAGCCCCCTGGACAGTGCTCCCAGGAGAAAGGGAGGTGGTGCCCACTCCCTGACCTGGGCTCCTGGGGGTGAAAAGCTGAGGCCTGGGCCTGGTGGGGGTCCAATCTGAATACCTTGAAATACAAATGCTACATCTGCAGAGCATTGCACTCTTAAAATGTCACCCCATTTTTTACTGAATGCACCTTTGCAGCATCTGTAATGTTTTGCAAAGAGGTCTCAGGCCAGGGATACAGCTCAGCGGCACAAGCCCATGCCTGGCAAGCACAAGGTCCTGAGTTTGATTCCTGGTACCAAAAAAAAACAATAATAATAATGGCATAAAATATTATTACTAATATGATTATTAGTATTTCCTTTACTCACATTGGTTAACTAGTGTCATAGTTTATTATGGATCATAATATTATGATAATAACTTACAGTTCTTTTGAACTACATTTGATGTTAAACTAAGGTCTCCTATGTGTGTCTGATTACGCATCTGATTAGAAAATCTTCCCATATTATCCATAGAATAAGAATTCACAGGAGAAACTGACTTTAATGATGTCATTGATGATTTTTGAAAAAGGCAAGAAAAGTGCCATGCTAGATTATTGCAATTTTTCTATATAATGAATAAATCTATGCAATAATTATCTTAATTTTTCTCTATAGTCATTTTAATGTTCTACTTTAAGTAGCATGTAGATTACTGTATTTTTATTTAATAAATAAATAATTTTTAAAAAGTTAGCTACATTTTCTCTATACATTGTTTTAATTTTCTGCTTACATAGCTTAATACATTCAGATATATCAGAGGGTGGCAAATTGAAGGACCACTCCGAGTGGCACAAACCCTAGCTGTGCTGCTGTGGCCCAAGTCCTCCGTGCTCAGTGAGGGGCTGTGTACCTGTGTCCCCACCAGGTGCTTCTGGGCTCCCCTCAGCTCCACAGGCAGGAGCTAAGCACACCACAGGAGAATGACCTCACCCAGGAAGCCGCCAGCAGGCACTTCCTGTGACTGTGCCATGGAAGTGAACAACAAAGGGTCCCCTGACATTCACAGGGCAGCCGGGCACCTTCCAGCCTTAGCCATAGCCTCAGGTTCTGGGGCAGCTGTGTCCACAGGGGTGGCAGAAGGAGTCCTGGGTGCAGCCGCCCTCAGCTTAGAGCCTGGCAAGAGGAGCAGGGTTCTCCCAGCACAGAGCGTCTGCCCAGTACCCAGTAGCCCCTGGGATTAGAAGTGGGTGGCAGGACGGTCGCAGGCGCGCCCGGCCCCGACACCACCTCCCAGGAGGGGACAGCTCCTCGGCACCGCCCAGCCTGTGGCCTCCTCACCACCATCCCAGCCGCGAACAACCATCACATACCTGTTGGGGGTGCAAGCTGGGGCCAGCACCAAGACCGAGTGTGGCAGCATCACCTGGACCAAGACGGCGGCTGCTACTGCAGCTGGAGCATCCTCTGCCATGGACGGGAGACAGGAGGTCAGTGAGGCCGTGGGAGGTGGAAACATCACAGGCTGTGGGGACATCTAATCCATCCGTGCCAGGGCACGGGGCTGCAGAGCTTGGGGCTGGGGTCTCCAGGTACTCGCTGCTCTCGTGTCTCCCAAATGACCCTCAAGTAACAAACTGCCCCTTCCTCCAGGGGTCAGTGCCCAGCTTCTGTCCATGCCTGGCAAGCCAGGTCCCACAGGGGGTGGCTGAGTTGGTACCGGCCCCCACTTGGAGGAAGCACCGTGTGGGCACTGTGGCCGAGGGCAGTGGGAGTCCCTGCCTGGCCCGGGAACGGTTGCACGTGTGTTCCATGAAGGGGAGCTGGGCCACCCTGTGGCCCCGGGAGGGTCCCCGGGGAAGCTTGGCGTGGAGGTATGGGGCAGTTCAGCCTCTTCTCCCCCCACAGCTCTGCTGTCTTCAGAAGACATGGGGTACAGCTGTGGAGAACTTGTGACAAAGAGAGAAATTCCGAGGGTCTTGTGCCTAATTGTCTCCCAAGCGGCTGAAAGCCTGATTGCCTTGACCCAGAGGCCCTGCTTGGAAATGACAGATTTTGAATTCTACCTGAATATTCAAATTAGTGGAGATTTGGGGGACCAGATGGTGTCGCAGAACCAGCAGCTTCGGCTCCTCTTTGGTCCCCTAATGAGTCCATTTACAAAGGCGGCACGCCTCCGCCCGACTCCAGGGGCCGGGAGACGTGGGCACATTTCCCTCAAACTTTAATGAAGCTCTCGGTGTGGGCGCCGTGCTCCCAAACGGGGCAGAGAATCAGATCAGAGCAACTGCAGACACGTCTCATTTCTCTGTCCTTCTCGGGGAGGTGTTCACCCCGGTGCACGCTCAGGGAAACTGAACTCCACTTCTGTAGGGTCCAGTCTCGCACTGCCCTGAACCCCTGCGATGGAAACCCGCTCCCTGCAGGTGTGGGTGACAGCGACACCTTGACCCCGCAGCACCAGCGTGACCCTGCCCGCTCCACACAGATTTGGTACAAGTGCACACGGAGACACCAATATGAGGGGTGCTCTGGGGACAGGGGCCATTGACAGTGACGCCCACACTCCTGAGACCCGTGCAGGGGCTTTCTGGGGAGCCGAGGCAGCTTGCGGCACCAGCCCCTCGCCTGAACACCACGTGAGATGACATCCTTCCCCCACAGGTCCCGGGCCCCTGCTCCTGTTTCAAGTCTGGAACCTCTGATGTCTACCTCGCACTGATCCAAACGTCACTTTCTCCCCAGATCCTCCGCCTCCCTCGTGTGCAAGGCCGCTGTCCACGGCTGGCCTGTGAATGAGGGCCTCCGAGATGCGCCGGGTGTCTCTGGTCTGACCACTAACTGCTGCTTGTCAACTTGCCCTGGGTCAGAACCACCCAGAGGCTACGAAGTTCCAGATGATTGAGATCTTGCTGCAAACTTCAGGGCAAGGACAGCCCCCACCACCAGGTGCGAGTGGCACCGACCAAGAGGCTCGTGGGCCAGGTGGGATAAAAGGGAAGCAAGGCAGCCCGCCTTCCTCTGGAGGAGGAGCTGTGGTCTACACCATCACCTTTGGACTTCTGTTTCCAGATTCTTCAGCCTTCCAGCGCAGACCCTCTGGTCGTCTGCTGCGTATGCTGGTGACAGCAGTGAGCTCCAGGCTTCGACCACCTTCCGCTCTTGGCTCCTCTGGCCCTCCGGGGTGCAAGCCGCCATTTTGGATTCCTCTGCCTCTTATTCCGCAGACGGCCATGGGACCCCTGTTCTGATCCTGTGAGCCGACCTCCTAAATCCCTTGTAATCACACATACGTTTGTATCAATTCCCTGCCTCTCAAGAGCCCTAACTATACTACCAAGCACTGCCAGACCCCCCATCGAGTCCTTGGATTGCTCCTCTGAGGAACGGATCTATGAGCCCTGCAGTCCCAGCCCCTGTGTCCGCAGCCTCCTGTGGGCTTTGGTGGGCGTGGCAGCCTCCAGCTCCCTGCCTGTTTCCATTCCACACCCAGCCTCTTCTTCCCCTGGGCCAAGTGAATCCAGGGCAGGGCTGCAGGGCTCAGGCCCCTGCTTGGCTCCTGGTGGAGGCAGTGTGACCATGCTGTGAAGGAGACCTGAGTGCCATGCACATGGGAGTCTCTGTCACCCAAGGAGCTGTGCCCCGCTCAGGGACGGCCCAGGGCTCGCACCCATGACACACAGGGCCCCGGAGAACATGGACGGCTCCGCCAGCCCGGGTGCTGGGCTGTGTGGCTCTGCCTGCATGGAGACAGCATGGGCCAACAGAGCAGTGTCCGCATCCCCGGCCCGCCTGGAGTCAGCTCAAGGGTCACATGGAGAGGAAGCGAGGGTTGTAGGACTGTGGGAGATGAGCAGGGACAGGACTTCCTGCCAGGCACTGCGCAGTCAGCTGTACCCCAGAGTTACATGCCACAGCCCAGAAGAGTGAACCCTGAAAGACAACGCTGGGAGATAGAGCCATGCACCAGGCTTTCTGAGGTCCTTGGGGAGCACTGGACTTCCTGTAAGTGGAGAAGACAAGGACACAGCCGAGGGGTGACTGTGTGAGGACATGGACACAGGGAGAAGGCAGCTCTGCACTCCGTGGAGACGCCTAGAGGGGACCGGCCTTCAACACCCTGACCTGCCCCACAGAGGAAGGGGACAGCTCTCCAGCTTTGTCCTGTGCCTGTGGTGCTTCGCCATGGTCGCTGGTGCTGACCAGGCCCAGGGTCTCCTACCTTACACTGCCCGGGGAAGATGACGGCAAAGCCCCACTTGGACAGAAGGTGGCCGAGGGCAAAGCTCCCTCCCACGAGGAGGCAGGAGGGGCTGGAGGTCTCCTCAGCATGGACGGGCAAAGCCCCACCTCAGGAAGTCAGGGCCATGCAGCCAGGCAGGAAGGGATGCTCTGGTTGTTTTTAAATTTTTTATTATCTTATTATCTTTTTAAATTTTTTATTATCTTATTAGCGCAGGTGAATTTTGGCAGGTGTGGACACACAGGTAGCATACTCCCACAGTTTGCACTCCTTGGCTCCCGGCTTCCTGACTGGGGACTCAGTGAGCTCTTGGCCACATGAGGACCAGCAGCGGGGACCCCGACCCCTGAGGGTCATGCCAGTGAAGGCCCATTGGAGCGAGGTCCCTGCAGGTACACCATGGAGCCAACACCCAGGAGGCAACTGAGCCCATGGAGCCCCCCAGTGCCCGGCTGGCACCTGCAGAGAACACTTTGTCATCAAGGATTCCTGGAGCCATGAGGATCTGTTCCTTGGCAGGAAAATCCATCTCCTCCCAGGGGGCTCGGCTGGTGCTCTGTGATCTGCAGAGCCGCAATCTGCTGCGAGGAGCGGCTTCATGGGGCTGGAAGTGAGGAGCGGCCCAGCTGCTGACCTTCCTCCTGCACCCGAATCTTTCTGAACACTCTTAGAAAAACCTCCGAGAAACCCAGCCCGGCGCAGGGAGCAGCCCTGGGCCCAGCCCATGAGTGGTTCACGATGAAAGATGGCACAGTGTGCCCCGCACTCCTCGGCCAGGGCAGCCAGCACTGGAGACCAGGCGCCCTGAGCATTTCATGCTTGGAGTTAGTACATGGGTGACAGCCATCCTGACCTCGGCAGCTGCTGCAGAGCCTGTGGCTGGGCAGCTCTAAAGGCTGTTTCCAGCTCTGCTCCCCTCCGCCCAACCTCAGACCCCTGGGCTGGGCTACGTGGCTTCTTTCGGGCGCCTTTGGCTCTCCTTGCATCTCCTGAGTACCTCCCTTGGGGGATCCAGGCATGTGCTCCGGTCCAGACAGCAGCAGAAAGGAGCAAACTCAAATGTGCCAGATGGGGGTGGGTGAGAGAGACGGGTGCACTGGCCCCCTTTTGCCCCAGGTTCGCATATGTCACCTGGACAAAGAGGGTGCCATGGCCAGGGCCCTACACCTAGACACGGATGCCACCCAGTGAGGGCAGGAACCACTGAAGTCAGCTCCAGCTCAGCCCTAAGCCAGAAGCCCAAGGACATGCTTCAGATCAAACTAAACAAAAAACTCCTGGGTATTTGTCTTCCGAAGTTTCCCCAGCGTGCAGCTCACACTTAGGATCCCCAGGCATCCGAACTCACTGCAGAGCTCTTCCCTGTCACACTGCACAGGCCTGAGTCAGCCCTGCCTGTGTCAGGAAATGAAAAATCTCAGCTCTCAGGATCCTCTCCGCCGCCCGCTTCCAATCAGCCCCACCTCCCAGGGGTATCACGCTTGGCGTGGAAGTTCTGGGATGAGTTTAATCTGCCTCTGCTCCGATGATGTATGCACTCTCCGGTCTCTGGCTTCTGTCACAGGACATTATGTTTTGAGAGTCGTCCCTGCTGTCTCTGCCCCTGGAGACACACATTCTCACTCCTGCAGAAGAGGAAGGAGACACAGCCCATGCATCCATCCACATGCATTCCCACAGTGCCCAGGGACGGGGCGGTGGCACCGTTCTGTGTGTCTTCTATGCCCATGTGCACTCCCGTCTCTGGGCACCCCTAAGCACAGATGGGTGCTCTGAGGGGAGGCATAGCTTTCTTAGGCACTCTGGAAGCTAGAGTTGCTGAAGGGGCTCTTGACTGACCCTCCCAAGGGCACCATGCCAGCCTGCCGGGTATTACACATTTCTGCCAACACTTCTTTGTCTCTGTATTTTTTGCTACCCAGTGAGTGGTCAGTGGTGCATACTATGGTTTCAACTTGCCTTTGCATTTCCCAGTAGTTGCAGAATAAGCAACATACGACACATGCATTGGCTGTTTGGACATTCTCTGTGTGGAGAAGCTGCTCCATTGATCCACCCGTTTCTGCCGCTCGGATTTGTGGGCATCCTGTGTCTCCAGTTCCAGCCCTCCGTTGGGTACATGTTCTGGGGTTGCTGCCTGTGCCGTGCAATGGCTTCTTTGCTCTCCCAATGGTGTCCGGCCACACACACGTCCTTAACACAGCCTAGTGCCATTTATCAAAGGCTGCCTCCACGGGTGGCATGCTCCCTATCCTTTAAAAAATAATCTTTGCCTGCTCCCACATTACAAGTGCTTTTCTCCAAAACATTTGTCTTCCCTTTGATATTTAAACCTGAAATCCACCCTAACTTGACAGATGGTGCAGTATGAGGAGGGAGTGGAGGTTCACTTTCTCAAGTGCACAGGTCCTTGCACACCGGTCACTGAGGAGAGTCCCGTGCCTTGGCCCCTGCCTCTCCATCATGAGCAAGGGGACTGCACACCAGGGGTCTGTCTTCCCTTCTGTCCTCGTGGTCAGTTTGATCTGTGGCACACAGGGCTCTGCTCTTGATATCCGCTTCCGGTAGTGCAGCCTCGGCTGCGTTCAGTAAGCTCTCTGGGCGGTCATGGAATTTAGACAACTTGTCCATCTCTGGGAGAGATAATGCCAGGATTTATTGCTGTCACCCTCACGTGTTTAGGCTATTTGGGGGGAGCGGTGTCTTTGGTCCTGTGCCCTCCCATTCACGCGTGTTATTTCCATCCACACAGGTCGACCTCTCTCATTCCTTCCTGTGATGTCTTGCAGTTTTCCTGTAACTCCCTTACTCATCTCTAGTATTTCTTCCTAGAACTCAGTGTGTGAATGCTGCTGTCAGTGGCATTTAAAAATTCCATCCCCATTTGTTGCTGTCTACGGAGGCTGACTGATTGGCTTCGGCTCCCGTGACCTTGCGAAAGTCACCTGTGAGATGGAAACTTGGTGTAGAATTTTGGAGAATTTCCTCTCGCGGATCTGTGACACCTGTGACTGATGGCGGCTGTGTTTCCCCCTGCCTGGCCTTCGTGGTGAGGCCGCTCAGCAGTGGGGCCATGTGCGTGGCTCTTGTCCCAGCACAGGTCCAGGGAAAGCAGTATTTCACCTCCCTCTGCACTGGCCATGGGATGCTTTATAGGAATTCCACATCAGATAGAAGACATTCCCTTTTGGTCCAAGTGTCCATTTTTTAAGCCATGAATAGGTACAGACTTTTCTGAAGTGTTTTTCTCTGCTTCTCTAGGGAGGACCCTATGGTTTTCCTGTGGTCCTTCTGGTAATGCATTGTATTACTTTGACTTTTTTTAATGTTAAACCACAGTTCAGTACTTGGAAAAAAATACACAGATCAGGATGTATACACAGTGACACCAGATTTATCAAGGTGTAAAAGCATGAGAGAAAATGCCCAGATTTGGCTGCACAGCATCTTGAGTCTTGTCAAAGTATCCACCTGCTAACACCCATCCAATCAAGGTGTGTGTTGTGGTTTAGATCTAGAACGTCTCCCAAAAGTCTCATGCATTTGGAAGGTGACTGGATGGTGGGTGCTATGTTCACGCATGGATTCATCCATTGATGAGTTAATAGCTGATGGGATTTTAGGAGGTGGGTCCCGTTTGGAGGGGTCACCGGGGTGTGACCGGGAAGGGTGTGTTCTTGTCCAGGGCTCCTCCCTTCTCCCTCTGCTTCCTGGCTGCCGTGGGGTGAGCAGCCGTCCTCCACCAGGTACTTCCACTATTGGATTCCTGCCATGGAGCCAGCCGACCATGGACTGACCCACTGAAACTATGAGCTAAATACGTCTCTTCTCTTTTACACAGAGGGCAGTGGGCACTGAGTCCAGACACTGGATAGCTGCTCCTGCAGTACAGAATCCCCCGGTCCCAGAAAGGCTCCGTCCTGCCCTGCCCACCGCCCTTCATTCCCCGCTTCATGCAGATGCTGCGGTGACGTCCGTGAGGTGAGATTATTTTGCTTGTCTTAGAAGTTCACTTATGTGAAAGCATGCATGTGTGCCTCTCTGGTTCCTTTCGCTGGTTGTGATGCTGGTGAGTGGCAGCCACACTGTCATCTCCATCCATAATTCATGTTTTCAAAGTATGGTTTATTTTGGGATGTGCTTAGTTTTATAGCAAAGTTTAAAAGGCATCACAGAGAGTTTCTGAGGGCCACATGCCCAGGTCCTACATTGTTACATATACTCCTGGTCTATATGCATACGCTACATGCATTCGATCTATACATGTATGTTACATGCATCTGATCTATACATGTGTGTTACATTCATCCTGACTTATACATGTGTGTTACATTCATCCTGATTTATACATGTACGTTGCGTACATCCTGATGTGTGTGTGTTTTTTCCAAGCACTGAACTGGGGTTTAACATTTAAAAATGAAAGTACACTGCATAGCCACATACACTCACCACAGTCCAGAACTGAGTATGGCTAAGCCACCACGAGCAGAGCCCAGACTCACACACTGTCACGGGTTTCACCCTCACACCCCCCATCTGTCCCAGGAGCCCTGGACATGTGCTGCCCCCACAGACCTATCTCCTCAGCATCCCGCTTGAGGCAGTTTCATTTTAAAACTTGCCTTGTAACCTGACGATTTTGCAGAATACCACAGTGGAGCACTCTCCCAGGTTTGAGTTCCAGTTTCCTCATGAGCACGTTGGGTTTGGGGTGAGGAGATTGGGAGATGAGGAGATTAAGGTCTCCGTCTCGGTCAGGCGTAGGGACAGGTTCCTCCCAGGGGTGTTGGCCTTGGCCATGGGGTAAGGCACCCACCTCGCCCTGTGTTGCACTGTGTGTCACGGGTCAGTGTCCAGGACACAGACTTGGGGAGGGACAGCCCCTTCCTGGGGTGATCTTGTGCGTCACAGTCACCTGGCCAGCAGGGTGCTCCTGTGTCCTTCTCAGTGACACAGCCGTCACTGTCACACCCCTCATGTGCCAAAGGGACAACGGTAAAATGAACCTGCCTTGGTAGCTTGCTGCCACCCCTATAAAAGTACCAGGTACTTGGTGATGTGCTGCGGGGGACACCTGGTAATGACGCTGTCACTCCACAGCCCGCATTTAGCAAACCTACTTTTGTCGCTATTTTAGAGGCCAAGACACTCTTCCTTCTTATAAAGCAGAGCTCTCTGTGCAGCTTGCTGTTAGACCAGCCACAGCCTCACCTGTCTCTCACCCACTGGGTCTCGTGGCTCCGTCAGGAGACCCCGTCCAGGAGGGTGGAGGTCAGCTCAGCGGTGTCCACACAGTCACGGGTGGCCTGACCATATGTTCCACATAGTTTGGAGTTTGTTGCTGCCTGATTGTCTCCCTCCAAAATCTATGCATGAGATTCTCACCGCAAGGTCATTAGGGTACCACTGGGGTGTACGTGTCACAAGGTGTGATCCTCTCTCCTCATCTCCTGGGGATGGCACATCTAAAAGGCCACACCTGCAGATATGGAGTCTTTGAGCCGTGACCTCTAGAAGCGTGAGAGGTTCTTGCTGCTCTCAGGCACCTGTCCTGTGCCATGGTTACAGCAGCACAAACGAAGTGGGAGAGAAGGGGACAGGCCTGGGGCTGCTGAGAGCCCCCGGAAGGGAAGACAGCTCCGGGGCAGGGTGCGGGATGGCAGGTTCGGAGGGCGCGGCAGGAAAGCCTGAGCACCGGGGAGGAGCCCTGGCAGGTGGCTCTGCTGCGGGCTCAGAAGAACAGAGCCAGGTGTGAAGAAAGTGGCTGTCTTAGAGAACAGGCAGGTGACTGGGCAGGGCACTGCGGGGCACGCACAGCAGAGAGGATGGCACCCCACGGATGCCGCACGGTGCCGGACCTGGTAGATACGGTGGGGGAGGACGTGACGTTGTGCCTCCATTGCGCGGCACTTGACAGCAGCCTTCGCTGTATTTTTGAACACACCTCATACAGACACTCGGAGAGAGGGCCGCAGAGCCGCTTCAGACGGGTAAGAACAGGGGGTGAACGTGTCGGAAGCGAGGTGGGTAATGTTTTGGAGGGAGATTCACGGCGATGTGCCTTATGCTAATCATAATTTTAATAATAATTTTAAGTAATAATTTTTAAATGTAAACATTCACAGTACATTTCAATCACCCCTTGTACACCAGCACGGTGTGGGCCAGGTGGCCCTGCTCTGAGTGGAGGTGCCACCCCTTCCCCAGGACAGCAAAGCCACAAAACCAGGCCCCACAGGGACACAGCCAGCCTCCTAAGGGTGGCAAGTATTGATCCCATGACTTCTCAGAGCTGGGATTGCGAGGGCAGGAAATTCCCGAGTTCCAGGTCCCCCTGTGCCTGCAGGTAGAAGCGGGCAACAGCGACTCCTTCCCATGGACCGCCTGCCTGGTGTCTCCCAGGCCCGCAGGTAGTAGGCTACAGGATAAGGTCACACAGGGCACTCTGGGACGGGACAGCAACCTCTGTGACCACCCCTGCTCTTCATGGTGTCTCCTTCAGAGAGCCAGAGTCTCCCCCTTTTAAAGGTGTGATTCATTTCCTTATAAATAAAGGCAAACACAAATCCATTTCAGAAACACAGGGAGGAAAGGGCAAGAGTCCGTAGTGTGGAGATGTGGCGTGAGAGATGGAGAAGCCACTGTGGAGAGCAAGGTCCCCCTCGTCACCACCCGGTCGGGGACCCGGCCTGTCCCCCAGAGCGGCCTCCCCTCGTCGGAGGTCCGAGCCCGGGGCCCTGAGAAGCGTCTGCCGGGCCAGGTGGGATGAGCGCGCCTGCCTGATTCCCCTGTGCCAGCGCCTGCAGGACAGTCAGGGGCCTCCTGGCTCTGGGGTGCTGACTCCCCATCCCTGCACCGTCTCCCTGTGCCGCCTCATGGAGGCAGCCGCCTGGGGCCCGGGGAAGCTAGAGCAGGAGCCCAGGAGGTTGCCCGAGGGCTCTGCCCAGGCCGGTGATGGTGACACTCCCAGGCACCCAGAACCCCACATGGGGGCTCCTGTCCCCAGGCGAGGAGTTGTGTGGCTGTGCCAGCCCTGTCCCCAAGCTCTGGCTTTCACCACTGTGTGTCCTGCTTGGGCGCTGCTTCTCCTGCATCCTTAGCAGCCGCAGCAGCTGTGGGTGGAGACGCTGCGGCTCTACAGGTCTGGGCCCTCCAGCCCTGCTGCCCCCGGGAGGCAGACTCCCCCAAATCCTGGGAGGGCCAAAGGGCCGGTGCCTCCAAGCCTGAGATTGCATGTGGCCTCCAAGCTGCTGGGCACAGATGACCATGCATTCTCTCCCAGAGCACCTCCATGTTCCTGGGACGAGGCCCTCAGACGTGTGCAGGTGGAGGCAGCTGCAGGTTCAGGAGACAACAGGCCCAGAGGCCCCCACAGGAGCCGGCCGTGGGCTCGTGTGAACAGGAACAATCTTCACTCTTCCACCAGTAGCAGATCATTTGAAAATCCATCTTACATTTCGGAAGTGAGCTAAAAGGATAAACTCAGTGGGGTAAAAGGTTGCCGAATGTTTTCTTACAAAACCCATGATGTCAAAATAAAATAAAGCCACAGGCCGTAACGTCTTCATGGACAGCAGGGGTCCCGCGGGGCCGGAGGCTGCATGTGTTGCCGGACTGGGTCACCCTGGAGGCTCAGCGTGGCTCTTGGTCTGGGGATTGGAGGGGTTTGTTTAATGCTCACTGCGGGCTGTTCCAGCCCATTAGCCGCCTGCCCCTGGGCCCCCGCTGTTCTCTTCCTCCTCCCTCCCGCAGTCCCCATCACAGTGGCACTGCCTGGGGCTCCCAGCAAGGGAGGTTTCAGGGCCGCATGGGTTTCGTCCTTGGTCCCTGCAAACAGCACGGCTCACACAGTCCCTGGGAGCTCCTGCCACCCGCAGCCAGACCCACACCGGCCCAGGAGCCCCCGCCCAGCTCCTGTGGTGATCTTGTGATTGATGATTGTGTCGCTGGCCATTCACTCAGCCGCCTTCACCACTGGACGAGGCATGGTCACTCCTGGCTGGTTGAGGGAGACAGGGCACACTGGGAAGCCGCAGCCCCGGTGCTACTGTCCCTGCCACCAGTGGGCCCTGGCGGGGCCCACCCAACTCAGAAAGAGGCCTGCTTCCGGGGCCCCCAGGGTGTCCTTCTTCCCACCTGGCTGGCGCCAGCTTCAAGCGCTGAACCGGAAGAGCTGTGGCTCCTCCAAGAGGAGTCTCCCCCACGGGAGTCCTCACTGCTCAGTGTCCTCTGTCTGCAGGTCACTTCCAGCCTGGCCCCCGCCCTAAGGAGCCCGGGCCAGCTGGTCCCGGGGAGCCACATTCTGCTCTTCCTCTTGCTTCCTTCTGACCAAGCTGGGCAGACCCCATGGGGAGCAGAGAGTGGATGACCCGGGTGAGACAGGAGCCGCTGCCAAGGAGAAGCCGGGAAACCCCGAGTCCAGGGCCTTCAGGACGCTCAGCCACCTGTGATGAAGACCCAGGAGCCCTGTAGAGCTCCAGACAGTGGGGCAGGGGGACGGTGAGCAGGAAATGGACATCACCACACCGTCAGCACCCAAAGTGCACAACCTGAGCCACACACCCAGACCATAGCCCACGGCCTCCCGGGCTCCCATTCCTACCTCTCCCTAGGAAGCGCAGGGCGGCATCCACAGTCTGGAGTCGTCACACCTGTGCTTACCTTTCCAAGTGCTTCATTTTTATTAATCCATCCCGCAGCCCACAACGGCCCACTCAGGACCGGGGTCGGGAGCACGCACCCAGCACATCTCAACCCCCTCCCCCCCCACTGTCTCCTGGTCCCCTCCTATTTCCAAAGATCTACCCTGCTACTTCCTATCTTCTAGCTTTACTTCACTCTTTGATTGATTTACACTTTGAGTTTTGCATGTACAAGAAACCACAGGATATTTAAGCTTGCGAGTCTGGTGCATGTCACTCCGATTGCCTTTGCATGTAGAAAGTACACACAACATAGCATTTCTGAGCTTAGCCCTTTCTTGTGCGCACTGTCCATGCCATCCACACCGTGGGGGAGTGAGGCGTTTTCCAGAGCAAACCTCAGTGCCTGAAAGGAGGCGCGGACGCGTGGCCGTGACCCTGCCAGCCTCCCGCTCTGGGAAGCGAGGCCAGGGGAGGGCTGCAAACACGGAGCATGCAGAGCTCAAGGGGCTCGGGCCCGACGGGCACCACCGTGTGAGGGAGGTCCCCGGGCATCCTGGGCTCTGCCCGCCCCTGCGCGTCTGGTACTGACGAGGAAGGTGAGCTCACGCCAGGCCCCCACCTGTGGGAGCAGCCACCCGCCTTCCACTTTCCACACCTGCAGCTGCAGCACCGTCTCCAGCCTGGCTGCCACCTGCCTGACCAACAAGTGGAGTGTCAGCTTTCTGGAGCTTGTCTCAAAGAACCAGCGTGCAGTTAACAAACGGAGCCCCGGACAGGATGAGGCAGAGGGGTGGTGGCGGAGGAGCCCATCCCAAGCTGGGGGACAGTCACCGGGAGCACAGGGACCTGCACCAGGGAAGCTGGCATGGATCCTTAAAGACAGACTTTTAGAAAATTTCAATCTCACATCCTTCCAGAAAAAATCCACATGAACCTCACACGTGACCTGCCTCCAGGCCCTGCGAAGATGCCATCTGCTTGGCTGAGGCTACCTGCCCGCCCTCCAGCCCTGGCTCGGTCCCACCCCATGGTGGCCCTGGCCACTTGATACAAACTGCACGTTTGCTTCTTTTCCCTGTTTCTTGGTTCTTGGACACCTGGGGCCTTGCTCTCTGGGCAGCCTCCCCACTCTGGACCACCAGTTCTGGGGAGCAGAGGCCCAGACTGCAGCACCTTCTGATGCAGACCATGGACCAGGGAGGACCCTGGGAGGCCACGTCCCCCTCAGTCACCTGGGTTGGGTCCAGGTAACACAGACCGGCCCCAAGCTGGGCCACTGCAGTCATAGCAGCCTGCTCTGTCCTCACTCAGGAAGCCCAAGTCCTGACCACAGCTTACCTTCTCCGTCTGCCCCTTTTGCTCCTGAAAACCAGGTGCCCCCAGTGACTGCATGAGCGAATTCTGCTGTCTGGGGCCCTTAGTGTAACCAGCTGTTTTCCTGGCCTCCCTGCCTGGTCTCTCGCCTGCCTCCCATAACCTACAGACCCTCTCATGGAAGAACCCAGACGCCCAGGCAGCACCTCCCAGGGCCAAGCAGAACATGCAGGGCGGGTGATAGGAGCCAGACAAGCCAGGTGCTGAGGCCTCCGGTGCTCTCAGGCGGATGGCTGGAAGCATCACTCTGGCAGGTGAGAGGAAAGGGAAGAAGAGGGACAGGTGTGGACAACACAGGTAGATTTCTGTTTGTTTGTTTGTTTTTCCTGTACCGGGAATCGAACTCACGTCCTCGCCCTTGCCAGGCAGGCGCTGTGCCACTGAGCTAAATCCCCAGCCCCGACACAAGCGGGAAGTGGGGTGCAGATGGAGGCCTGCTGTGGTCCCCACACAGATTCCCTTCTTCGCCCGCCATCTTCATTTCTCACTTCCCTTTCCTGTTCCTGCGCAGTCTTGGTTTGGGGATGTTGCTCAGTCAGTGATTCAGGGACCATTAGGGTTTAGACCTAGATGACCCCACAGAGCCTCAGGAGATCATGTGCAGGGCTTAGGGACATAACTGGATTGTGGGGGCTTACTCCTGGTTTACTACTAGGCAGTGCGTGACATCTGGTCGGGGTGGGGTTTCCGGGGCATGGCCTGGAAGGACATATCGGTCTCCCTGGCTCCTCCTCTGATTTCTCTGCTTCCTGTGAGTAGCGTCTCCTCTTCCAAGCCTTCTGCCAGTCTCTCCTGACTTGGAACCAGCTGACCAAGGACTGTAAACATGAGCCAAAGTAAACTCCTCCCCCTTTAATTTGTTGGCGTGAGGCATTGTGTCCCAGCTGCAAAGAAACTGACCACGTCCACGTCAGAGTTTGATGTGACTGTGCCGTGTGTCTAATATGCCTTGGGAGCCTGCTCTCAGGAGGAGTTTGGAAAGGTTTGGAGGTGCTGGCTGGAGAGCCATCCTAGAATGCTGTAAGTCAAGCTTGATGGGAGTTTCTGGCCGGATCTCAGAAGACCAGAAAGCTGATAGTAAAGCAGATGGAGAAGACAAGGATTCGAAGGATTCCGTTAGGAGCAAGGACTCCATTGGCAGTTGGACTCCAGGCATTTTGTGTTATGCTCTGGCAGAAAATTCATCTATGTTTTGCTCATATCCTGAGACTTGGCAGGAGCCTGAGATTAAGGGAAGTGGAACAATTAATCTGTTGGAGGAAATTTCAAGGCATCCCAACATTTCAGCTATGGAATGGGCACTGCTAAGCACTTTAGCCAGTTCTACTTTGAGAATCAGGGGCAAACAGCACAGCTGAGCGATTTTAAAAGTTTTGATTTCACCAGAACAGGAGCTCCTGCAAAGTTGGGTATTGTAAAGAGTGGGCAAAAGAGAGCTTGGCTACTGGAAATATTAGCATCAAAGAGAAGTCAAGTAGTTTGCAGCAGGACAATAGAAAAATGGCTCAAGGATACGCAAGGAACCAGCAAAGCTCCATACTTCACAGGCTCAAACTGCACAACATGAAAGACTTTGCTTTGACAAAGGATCCCATTGCACCATCTGTCATCCAGGATTTTGTTCATACTTCTCAGTCACCCAGGTACTCAAAGACTTCTGCAGCCATGCTGCATGGGATCTTGGCAGCAAGCTGCTGGGCCAGGCAGAGCTGGCAGCAGGCCTTGGTGTCATCCATGTGATGCTGGTTTTACAGTCATGCAGAAGACAAGAGTTACAGAGTCATGGAGGCTCCCATCCGGATTTCAGAAGGCTCGGGGGGCCAGGCATTGTACCCCTGAAAGGGCCATCTCTTGGTTACTTTTCTCAATTCTGGGACAATTACTTGATACCCAAAGCTAAAGGAGAAAAGGTTTATTTAGCTCGCAGTGTGTAGAAGTTTCAGTCCATAACTGACTGGCTTCAAGGCAGGGGGGCAGGGCAGAGGGCATCACAGACGAGAAACAGTCCACAGTGGGGCAGGCAGGCAGCAGCAGCAGCAGCAGCAAACCCGCCTTCTTTTTGTGCTCCTTACATGCCTTCCAGGGTATAAGCCTATTGATTGGTGTTGCCCATCCACACCAATCTACTGATGGGTGGAGCTTACCTTATCCCCCGCTCAAGAGCAGCATCACACCCTTGATCCACATTCACACACCCTAACTCCAAACACCTCCGAAAAGCTCCACCTATGAGCACATGAGGCTATGGGGTGGGGGGGTTGTCTAGACGCAAGCCAAAACAGGAAGTGAGTGTGTGAAGCTGTGAGTGTGAAGCCAGCAAGAATGTCTACCCACACAAAATCAGTGGATAACAAATGCTGGAGCGGCTGTGGGGGGAGAAGGAAACCTTCTCCATTGCTGGTGGAAGTGTAGACTGGTGCAACCACTGTGGAAATCAGTGTAAACATTCCTTTAAAAACTGAGATTAGAGATTCTATTCAAATCAGATATTCCCCTTCTGGGTATCTTCCTCGAAGAATTAAAAACATCATACCACAGTGACATATGTTCACCCATATTTACAGCAGCACAATTTGAAATGGCTAAATCTTGGAAGCAACCTAGATTCCTATCAATAGAGGAAGGGATAAAAAAGATGTGGGTTTTTTCTATAATAGAGTACTACTCAGCCATAAAGAAGGATAAACTGGAGACAGAATTTATAGGTAAATGGATGCAACTTGAGACCATACCCATAAGTAAAATAAATCAGACCCACTAGTGTGAGAAATTGAATAAGAAAATAGGATCTGAAACATACAATAAATATAGTGAACTGGGAAAAACCTGTGCAAAGGAAAAGACAAACTATAATGGAGAAAGGAAGAAAGGGAAAAAGAAAAAATATATGCAAACACAAAATAGTTAAGATAGTTTTACAGCCAGCTTCTCTTAGTTCCTTGAAGAGAATGCTTTGTGCTAACACTATTTAGAGGAGATATCACACCTGTGTCTTGTACTCTGATTACTATGAAGAAAACTGTGCAGTGTATCAACTGTTGTAATCGTCCTACTAACCTATTGGAAACTTGGTTTCATTGTTTATCCTTTTTCTCTTTAAAATTAAAGACAGAGAGAGACTACGGGAAACCCTGCAGCCCCAGGTCCTACGGGGTAGGACCTGGGGCTGCAGGATTTCCCGTTTGCCCAGCCGGGTCTCAGTCTGGCTTTAGTCCCGTTAGTCTCTATCCTCTTTTCTTCTGTCCTTTTCTTGGGATGAGGATGTTTACCCTGTGCCGTTGTGGGTCAGCAGGGTTTGCTTCTTTTTTTATCTTTATAGGGGCTCACGGTGAAGAGTTTGCATCAGAAGAGACTTTGGACTCGGACTTTTCAGCAAAGGTGAAACGTAAGACTTTGGGAGCCCTTAGAGATGGACTAAATGCATCTTGCATAAAGGGATGCACAAGAGCCTTTTTGGGGCCAGAGGTGGAGAGTTATGGCTTATATCTAGATGTCCCCCAGGAGCCCCCAGGCAGGGCTTTGGAAGGTGACTGGAGCATAGCTTAGAGATGACCTGCTGTTAAGAGGTAAAATCCGGTTGGAAGGAGGATCATTGGAAAGGCGTGTGTCCTTCCCAGACTCCTCCCTTCTCTCCCTGCTTCCCATCTGCCCCATATGAGCAGCCCATGCCCCTCTGCCATGCTGTCTCACCTTGGAGCCAGCCCAGTGCAGATAGAAAAATCGGAGCTAGAGGACCACTCCCCCTCCCCTCACCTGCCTATGGGTAACACCCCAGAACCAGTCCTCCTTCATGCATGTTCATATCCACCCAACGATTCACATATACACTGTACTAGGAAGAGCAAAAGTCAGAATAGCAAAACCCAGGAACCTTCCAGAGAGCCAGGTGAGAGCACATGCGCATTGGATCCTCTGGCCGGACTACAGTAACTTTCTCCCACTCGAACTTCTTTAAAGGATCACACGGTGGGACTGTCTGTCCTGCATGTGATTACAACAGAATGAATTCTGGGAAAGTCCTGCACACCTTGAGATGACCCTTGAGACCCTTGAGATGACCATCTTGGTACCCTTGAGATGACTCAACCCCTGTCAATCACTATGTCAGTCGCATCCAGAGAGGTCCAGCGAGAGGCACCCTAGGTAAGATCTTTTCAATCCGAAAACCAGACTTCCTCCTCCTCTCTGGCTGCCAGGCACTACTTCCTTCCCTCCTGTGCCCCTTTGTTTCTGCGGGCGCACACCGCCCGCTCTGAGGCACCTCCCCCTCAGTGCACTCTGAGTCAACTTCAACAACGCAGCTGCTTTTTCTTTGCCACCCTGTGTACTTGCATCTCTTTGTTCAACGCACACAAGGGCCTGGAATCTACCCCTCGGGAGCCCATCGCACACTGTCCAGCCAACCATGGCTGTAACAGGAGCCCAAGCGAACCTCTCCTTCCTATATTGTGTCCCAGTAAGACAGGCACATGTGGAGTCCCCAGCTATGACTCGGCCCTGGTCAGACTCTCTGAAGACTACAGCTCAGAGCCCCCACTGTCCTCTCTTCCGTGGCATGGCATCAGCACCCCACATGGCGGGGCAGAGTGTGCACTGGCCGAGCCAGCGCCACCAACGCTCCTGCCTCCCTGGTGGCCAAGGGCCTGCTGCGCATCATTCCCTGCAGCCGCAAAGTCAGGAAACAAACGGAGCTCTCTTCTGTGTCTTCTCCAGCGAAGCAGCAGATTAAAGCGGGAAAGCTGCCGAGCAGGGAGAAGCCTCGTGAGGCGAGAGCCCCGGAGGATCGCTTTGCAGGAAGACTTGCCCCGGTCAGCGTTTGTTCCTGGCATCAAGCAACACAATCAGAGACGCCAGCGGTCCTGAGACTGCTCCCCGCACAGGGGCGGCACAGGCTCAGGTCCCCTCGGGGCCCAGCACTGCAGCGGCTGTGTCAGGAGGAGGACGCGCTCCCTGAAGCGCAGCCCTGAGCCCACATCCTCCCGGGGAGGAACAGCACACCCCCACTGCTCATGTTTGGCGCTTCCCCTGGGGCAGTGCTGACACCCAGTCCTTTATTTGCCTCCTCACGGTGCACAAAGGGCCCCGTGCCCCTGGTGGGAGGCCACGGGGAGTCCCAGGGGGCTCAGGTGGGTCTGAGCAGCCCTAGGACAAGCAGGCAGGAGAGACAGGGGCACGGGCCCGAGCCCACAACTGTCCTCTGTCCCTCCCTGCACAGGGAGTTGACAAACGAGGACATGTGGAAAGCGGGGCTGAGGATGACAGGAGGGCGGGAAGGGACAACGGCAGCCTGGCCGCTAGAGCTGTCCTCAGCACCCCTCGCGGCAGTAACCTTAGCAAGAGGAAGTCGAGCGGGCGGGGCCCCCCCAGTCTCCACCTTGCTGCTGAGCTCCTGGCTGGGGCACAGGACTTGCTGGTGGCCACCTCATCTTCACAAGCAGGCTTCACCCTAAGGTTTTATCTGGAGCGATGTGCCACCTCTCTCGTGTGGCTCCGGGCAAGGAGGGGAGCTCACCCCAGTGGAGCGGGGCTGGGGCAGAAAACCACTCAACTCTGGGGTTTCCACATCACCCAGAAAACCTGGGCAGCTCTTCCACTCGGCAGAGCCTCGTACAGCGCCTTGGGCCAAATTATGTTCCCAGAGTCCAGACTCTGAAGCTCAAAGCGCAGTGCTCCTGCATTTGGAGACGGTGCCCCTGGGAGGGGATCAGGTTGGTGGGTTGTGAGAGTGGGGCTGGTGTCCTGGAGAGAAGATCAGAGGCTTCTTGCTCTCGCTGTCTACCAAGGGAGGACATGCTGACGAGATGAACCACCTACAAACCAGGAAGTGAATCTCTCCCCAGTAGCTCTGCCAGACCTCATTCTGGGGCTTCCACCCTACAGGGCTTTGAGAAGTAAACATCATCTGAGCTGCTCCATCCACACCATTCCACAGGGCAGCCCTGGCTGACAGACCACTATGCTCCTATGGGTACTGAGTGCTAAGACAAGATGGCGGCCAATGCCCAGGTCCACACCATGGAGACTCCACCCAGTCGAGATGGGTAGGCCTCAGGTGACAGCCACCTGGTGAACAGTGAGCAGGAGGCTGACCCTACACGTGGGGCAGGATCCAGCCTGTTTGTACCCACAGAAACAGAGGCCACCTGAGATGAGCTCCAGGACAAATATCTTACTCTCATGTCCCCGGCCCCTCCAATGAGCCTGTGAGAATCTGCTCAGCAGTGTCCTTGGGCACATACCTGTCTGCTCTCCCCCTGGAGCCTGGCAAGTGTGGTGTGCAGTGGTGTTGAAGGAGAGATGGGTGGGTGAGTGGATAGATGGAGAGATGTATGTATTCACAAATGGATTGCAGGTAGCGTGTTTATGTGTATGGGTGGGTGGGTAGAATGGAAAGATGGATGTAATGTGGATGAGTGGATGAATGGATGAATGGATGTTATGCACACATGCATGAATGGATGGTAAATGCACATGGAGGTATGGATGTGCATATGGATAGATGTTTTGGTGACTGAATGAATGAAAGAATGTAAAGATGGGTGAGTAAATCAAGATGGATGAATGGATAGATGGACAAATGAATGTATGTGTGGGTGGATGGATGGCTATATATTTGCATGAATGGCTGGATGGGTAGATGAATGAATGGATGGATGGATGACAGATAGTTGGATGGATGATGGATGATAGATGGATGATGATGGATGGATGGTTGGATGATGATGGATGGATGGTTGGATGGATGGATGGATGGATGATGGAAGATGGATGGATGGATGGATGGATGATGGATGATGGATATATGGATGATGGATGGATAGATGCATGGATGGATGATGGATGATAGGTGAATGGATAATGGATGATGGATGGATGGATGGATGGATGGATGGATGGATGATGGGTGATGGATGGATGGATGGACAAATGGATGGATGATGGGTGAAGGATGGATGATGGATAGATGGATGGATGATGGATGGGTGGATGATGGTTGGATGATGGATGGATGAATGATGGATGAATGGGTGATGGATGCATGGATGGATGATCAATGATAGATGGCTGGATGATGGATGATGGATGGATGGATGGACAAATGGATGGATGATGGATGGATAATGGATGGATGATGGATGATAGATGGATGGATGGTGGATGATGGATGGATGGATGGATGGATGGATGGATGGATGGATGGACAAATGAGTGGATGATGGATGATGGATGGATGAACAAATGGATGGATGATGGATAGATGGATGATGATGGATGATGGATAGATGGATGATGAATGAATGGTGGATGGATGCATGGATGATGGATGGATGGTAGAGGAGCTTGTGAGTCTGTGTCTGAGTGATGCACATCAGAATGGAAGGAGTTCTAGGACCAACCTGAAGAAGAACTGGTGAGAAATGTGAGGGTGAAGAGAGGCGTGTGAGCCATGGGCTCCTTCCAAACAGAGAAGCTATAGAACATGGTGACTGATTATTTTCCTCCTGAGTCAACTCAGAAAAGCAGGTAATAACTATGGCAATGATAGACTGTAGGAAGACAAAAGTGACAACCAGAAGACCCCAAAAAAGAAGGGACCCACCGAACATCAAACCACACCCAGGCAGTTAGAGGAAGCGCCACTCTTTGGGAAAGAGGGAGATTTATAGGGCAAAACTTAAAGACAGTAAACACTAGTTTGAACCCAACACCCAGGAAGAGAGGGGCTCTGACCCTACCATGCCCATGTCTGACGACAGGTGGGAGGCAGAGCCCAGCAAAGGAGCCTCTAGTCACCCCTTCTCCACTCAGCCAGACACCCACAGCGGGTCCTGGTCTGGGGCTCACCAGCCTATGTGGGTCCATGCCATAACTCACTGATCACACTCACAGCAGGTGGTCACCCAGGGCTGGGTCAGCACCGGTGAGGTGAGGTCCACATCCACACACACCAGTGACCAGGACACTGTGGGAAACACTATCTTTCTATCAAGTGCATGGAGGTCTCGTCCAGGGAGGGAAAGGCCTAGGAAAATACACAAAGTCACTGAGAGAGGGAAGTGGTGCCCAGGCCTCCTCTGGGCAGCAGTGAGAGGCAGGAACGAGGAGGGAGGGGACCTCTCTCTGCTCCAAGCACAGCTGAGAAACGGGCTGTGGTGAGCAGGGGCGCTGAGAAGCGAGGTGCAGGGAGGGAGCACCCCACTTCTGGGGCAAGGGTCCTGGCTGGGTCTTAAGTCACCACGTTTGTCAGACACTGTTGGCTCAGGGCGCAGCAGCTGGTGGAGCCCACTGGGCTTCGGGCCAGGCAGGCAAGGACTATTGACCAGGGTCAGCACGGGGACACACTCCCCCTCCCTCCCCCTGCAACTTGGACTCCTTCTTCCTGTTGAGTGTCTCTGGGGTCCCTTACACTGCACCCCCTGCCCTGCTACACCCATGTGAGGCCCTGGTGTCTCCAGCACCGGGCGCCAGTGGTCCTCAGACGTGGCTGAGCTTGCTCCTGAGATAAAGCAGGAGCCAGGACGGTGCATGCAGGAAGAAGCTACACACGGTCTCGCCGGCTCCTCAAAGCCCAAGAATGGGCTCTCCCAGAACAGCGCAGTGAGGGTCCCGTCCTGGTCCCCTGTGCTCCTCCGCCTGCAGCCAAGCCCCAGGCTGGGAGGGGAGGACCCTGGTTTTTCTGCTGAGAAAGAGAAGGGCAGCTATGTCCTGTTAGCCTGGCAGTCCTTGTATCTGCCTTGATCTGAGTCCTTCTTGGGCCAGGCCCTGCCTCTTCTGGTCTCATTTAAACATTGACCCGTCCAGCGGCAGAGAGGTCAAGTTTCAAGCACAGAGATCTCTGTGAGCTGGGAGAGGTGGTGCACAACTGCAGTCCCTGCACTCTGGGAGGCTGAGGCAGGACAGTTGCATGTTCAAAGCCAGCCTGGGTAGCTGACTCAGTGAGACCCTGTCTCAAAGTAACATAGGGCTGGGGATGTCACTCAGGGTGAAAGACTCTGGTTCAAATGTGTTATTATTGGGTGGGGCAAAACAAGATCCCCCACCACCGGCCCTCTGCTTGTGTTCAGTTGTAAATGAAATAATCCTGTTTTGTCTGCGTCCTGTGGCTTGGGAAGTTTGAGAAGACATGCACAAGACACACATGGCCAGGGTCAGTCCGTTTCCCCACAGCAGCTCCCCTCTGTGTCTGGAGCCCCAAGTGCGCCCTGCCCTGATCCCAAGCCGGTGCCATCAGCACGCTGGGACCGGGGTGGCACCTTCCACCCGGCGTCTCAGGATAGCAGCATCCGGCCATGTGTGCTGCCAGCCAACCGCAGACCCACACTCGTGATGATCCGCACCGCTGTCCTTCCAGAGACAGATTCTGTGCCGCTTCACGTGAGGGGCAAAGGCTCCTGGAACAACGGAAGCCCAGAGGAAAGAGCTCAGAGGGCTGGACATATCCCCAACAGTGACCAACCACATCTGTGCAGCCCTGGCCCCGGTGCATTAGAACGCAGCCCCTCTGGGCCCCAGAGCACCGCCCTAGCGGGCTCCCCGGAGCACAGCTCTCAGGATGCCAGGCTGCCACGCTCCCCCCACTCCCCCCACTCCCCGCCACTCACAGGGTTGGCCAGATTTCCCAAAGTCCTCCACCCTGCTCCCAAGCTCCAGAAAGAGCCAGGGCAGGGTCATGAGGCAGCCAGTCCCTGCGGGCTTTCCCGGGGGGGGGGGGGGGAATCTGTGTCTTCCAGGCCCACCCTCTACCCTTCCACTCTGTCGGTTGCCCCCTGCCTTTGCCCTGTCTGTGAACAGGCTGTGGGTCCGCTGGCGTTACCCTGAGCACGCCCTGGAGGGGACAAGCTATAGCCACCCTCACCCCAAGGCACTTGCCACAGCAGGGGAGGATTCTGGCTGGCAGGCTTTGCTTTGCAAACTCTGCGTTCCCCACGTCCCTGCGGAGGACTGCACTGCAGGTTAGGTGGGAGCTCTCTCCGCACACCTCACACCTACACCGTCTGATCTGCACTGAAGATGCCTGGAGCACTGTCCCAGGGGACCCGCGATGGTCACCTGCACAAGGGGGCCAGGGGAAAGCAGGGGGACAGGTGGGAGAAATGGTACGGAACGGTGGTGGAATTCCAGATCGAAAACGACGTCGAGCAGACAATAAAGCAAACTGCACACTGACATAAGCAAAACAGATGAAGCCCGGGTGCGGAGAGACAGAGAAAACAGGAAATTACAAAATCAGCTTTCTCACTGTGCGAAGCTTGAAGGGTTTATTCTCACTGTCAAGAGGCCGACAACGCATGCTGACTTTTAGACTCTCGCCTGGTGTGACGGCGTTGCTGGTGGTATTTTACTGTAAATCCAAAACAACCTTGTGTGACTGCAAAATACCGCAGATGACCAAACCGACCTGGCAGGAGTAACGGTGAGCCGCGATTTCCCCTGAAGTGGCAAAGGGAAGGAGGCACTCTGGTGTTGGCTTCACATTGTAGGAATCACCTGGACTTCAGCTCCTTTAACGTGTTTCTCATAGCCGCCCACTGAAAGAGAAGCTTCAGAGAGAGGCACGACGTCCACAAACACGCGTGGCTGAGGAAGGGCGCTGCCCGCGAGAAGGAGCCACGTCTGCCGAGGTCAGAGGAGCCGGAGTGACAGTCGCAGGCAAGGACACGGACAGCCAGCGCGGCTCACAGCCCAGCCTGGGCTCAGTCTTAACTTAAAAAACAAGGGCACTGGCTTATCACACAATAAGGGTCAGTGGGCTTGAGATTTTGGCATAATCAAAACAAGGAGAAAAACGTAAAAGCCTAAGAGCAGAGGAAGAGGACATGGGAGGAAAGGGGAGGGGCAGAGAAACAGCAGAATGATACGGAAGACAGAGCCCTCCTTGCAGGAAAGCCCAGCTCAGCTCTAGCGGCCTCAGGGTCAGGCCAGCGTGGCCTCAGCAGGTCAGGGCCGAGGCATCTTTTTGTAGCTTTGCCAGCCACTTACCAAGGCAGCGGGGCCCTCGAGGGCCGGGGCAGAGCAGTGGGCTCCTCTCCTGGAGTTTGAGGAGGAAAGGGTGTCTCTAGCTCGGACCCGGCACCTCAGCCACCCCTCCCCGGGGAAGGTCTTTCTAAAGCTGCACTCCTCTGCAGCCACCGCCATCCACTCAGTCTTTCCTCCATCCGTTCCTTCACCCTTTCCGCAAACACACACTGGACCACCGTCACCCCAGAACGCAGGCTCCTCCACTGATGGTTTTAGTACTGTCAGCCTCAAAGCACTGGCACAGAAGGGGCTCCGAGCTCCACCCCGCTCCGCTGCGGGGCCTCCACACCCACCCTAAAACTGCCAATTTTCTGAAATGACATCTTTTACTAAGTTTTTCTCTACTTAGCACTGCATGCACACAATTGTGTGATATTTATTTTCTACTGTTTATTTTTACCAGTACATGTAGCAATACATAATGACTCCATTCCTCCGGAGGAAGTGGGACCTGTACCCCACACATCTCCATTCCCTTTACCTCCCCTCCCCCTCCTCCTGTCCCTCGGTCCCTTCCCGTTCAAATGTAAAATGTCCACAATCATGTTATAGTCCTCTTTCCCGTGCAAGTTCTTGTGGGTTCCAAATTTTTGATTTTTGAAGTGCACAAAGCGATGGACTTTTCTAATTAACTTGTTTCTTGTTTTGCTCCTGCTGCTTTCTTCTGCCTGACTTGTCCCGGATTTCCTGTTACTTTCCCTGGTCCCTCAGCTGAAAGACACTTAGTTCGTCCTCTGTTCTAAGGCTGTGACTGTCCTTCAGGGAGCCCCTTTGGCCAGGGTCGCCTTGCCCCTGATGCTGAGCGACCTTCAAAGTGTTCTGCTGTCTGGATTCCCTCAGCGGCAGCAGCCAGAGACCCCTTCACCGGTTATTTGAGCAAACGTCCTTGAAGCGTCACAGTCCCGATGGTGGAGTTCAGCGTTGGAGGTTTGTGTCACTGAACGCCTGCTTTGTTTGACTGTTAGACAAATACAACGGCCAGTTTGAGCCTGGGGGATTCCCTGACATTTTCTTTGAGGCCTGGTGCAGGCAAACTCCCGAGAGCTGCTGATCGGTGTCGGACGGGTTGAGTGTGATTGAGCAGCATTCCCCTGTGGGTGTGCGCACGGATGTGTGCACGCGTGTGTCCATATCCCCTCACACGTGTTGCAGGACTCTCCAGGGGTAGGTTACACCCGTTTACCACCCCTGCAGCCGGGAGCTTGGTCTACAACCCCATTTACATTTCTTCCTCCAAGTTGGTTTTACTGCTGTTCTGTGTACAGTATCTGGTTACTTTATGATGTGCTGTATAAATTTTTACTTTTCTAGAATATAGATTCTCATCTTCCATCAGTGTTAAATAAACACTCTTCTCCCTTTTATAGCTTTGTTTTTGATCTGTTGTGTCCTAAAGTAACACTGTCACAAAATGTATCATGAATAACTTTGAAACAGAAGCAGTGAACCATGCGCGGCCCTGCCGTTTCCAGGCGCTGGCCCGTGGGTGCTGTCCAGCCCTTCAGTAACTCACTGCTCCAGATGGCCTGGGAGGTCCAGTGAGGGGCAAGGCCTCCCAGTGTCACCCGCTGCCCGTGTCACCACCCTAGCTCCAGCCGCCACGCCGCCCGTGGGGTCAGAAAACCTGCACGTTATGCAGCCTTGCTGGGTTTTAACCCAGGACCCCACCTGCTTCAGGACTTCAGAGCTCTCATCCCTTTTTTATTTTATAATGTGGACAGACAAGAGAGAGAAGGAGAAAGACAGAGAGAGAGAGAGGGAAAGAGAGAGAGAGAGAGGAGACTTGACCTGTGTGGCAGAAGCCACACCATTGTCTAGAACTCCACCACCAAAAACGCCCCAGCCCACGAGACCCTGAGGAACCGACCAGAGGCTCCTCCGGGCATGGAGGCCCCAAATGCTCATCTCAGGCTGAGGTCCAGGCCCTCTCACTCGGGATTTGGCCTGAGACCCAGACCACTGAGCGCCCCAGCACCTTGTCCCTGTGGGCGTGAACAGCTGGAGACTCCTCTCTGGCTCTCGCCCCTTGTTGTCACCTCAGGTTTGCTTTGGGCTCCCAAGGGCAGCCTGGTCCTCCCTCTCTCCTCTGGTGAGGGTGGATGGAGGCCACAGAGGGTTGCAGCTCTCCGACCACATTGGCTCTGAGGTCCTGCATGAGGTTCGGCGCTCTGAGCACACTGGGCACGAACTGACTTGTCCCCCTCTCCTGCTGCTCTGGGATGGACATCCAGCTGCAGAGCGAATCCGTGCTGCCCGGGGCTGTGCGGTCAGGACCATCCCCTCCCCCTGCTGCTGC
This sequence comes from Chinchilla lanigera, assembly GCF_000276665.1. NCBI lineage: Eukaryota > Metazoa > Chordata > Mammalia > Rodentia > Chinchillidae > Chinchilla > Chinchilla lanigera. The sequence goes on from NW_004955413.1 coordinate 32,545,708, forward strand.
AGACCTGCACACCCTGCACCCTACCCGGGAAGGGCTGTGGCCAGGTTGTCATCCGCTCTTCTGCACATCAGCAGGTCCTCCACAGGTGTCACCCCGAGCTCTTGGGTGTGTGGTGTGGCCTCCGGCTGCCCCGATGGCCCACCCTGCTGGGCACCTTCGCCCCGGGCACCAGTGGCCTCCCAGGCCCCCTCTGAGGCCACGTCTCTGCCGACCCCACCCCCACTGTGGGGGAGTCTGGGAGCCAAGCTGGGTTTCCACACAATCAGCTTCCCCGGACCCAGGCGGGCAGGGCGGCTGGAGTCAGAGAAAAGAAATCATCCGAGCTGCAGGTTTTACAGCCTCCGTTTGTTGTCACTGTGATAAAATGTGATCAAACAGTGCATTGTGAAAGGGAGAGGTAGAGCCAGCGGGCCTGCCGCAGAATCAGCGCAGCTCCACAGGCGCCTCCACAGCCTTTCTTCACACCTGCGAGCCCCTCCCCCGGGCCCTGCTCGGGCCGTTCATTCATCCCAGACACTTTGGTTCTAGGAGAGCACAGCTGGAGTCACCATCAGCTTCCTACAGCTGCCGCAGTCTATCTTCAGGGAACAAAAGAGACCGCATGGGGCTCGGTCCATGTGCGTCAGGGGAGGCCGTGAGCGCCAGCCTCGCCCGTGTGGATTCCACGCCCTGTCCGGGTCCCCTCACGTGAACCTGCAGCTCTGCGTCAGCACCCACACCAACCAGGCTGGGGTCCTTAAGACACGGACTCCCTGGCACAGGCCCCACCACCGGCTGTGCAGACATAAAATGCATGCACAGCCCTCGCCTCGCCGGGCTTTGGGTGTTTGCCCTGCGCCTGTGTGGTCAGGTGGCTCTGCGCTGTCTGGCCGCCCAGCTGCGGGTCAGCCCCTTCACAGCACCGTGCCCTCGTGCCAGGCTCGGGATGCCCTGCACGTTGGATGGTGCGGTCACACACACCCTGCTCCTCGCCCTGCAGAGCGTGGCCTTGGAGCTGCAGCACAGGGCATGGGATCCAGGCGGCCCGGGCTCCAGCGACCTTGACCGAGCCGCGATCCTCTGCCAGTCAGTGGCGGGAGGGCTGGGCTGGTGACCTGGAGGCTCTGCCAGCCCCACACACGCTTATCAGAGCCCTGTGGTGTTGGCCTCTGAGGGGGCCGGCGGCTTCGTGATCGTATCAGAACTGCTGCTCCTTGTTAAGAGCAGCTTCCCGGCCTGGCTGCCTTGGGCTTAGAGCAAGCCACGCGGCATGGAAGGACGGCCTTGAAGCCCGCGTGGTGCCCTGTGCTGCTGCAGCGCACACCCTCTACCCCATCTGCACAGGTGTGCGAGCTGGGCGTGGCACCCTACGAGTTGCATGCCGGCACCCACGTCCTGACCTGTGCTTCCTGCATGCTGCTAAGTTGCGTGAATGGACGTGAAGACCCAGTGTGGGCAGGCTGTGCTGCTGCTCCAGGGGCTGCTCCCAGGCAGGCGGCAGAGGTCAGAATTGTTCTCCCGACAGATCTGTCCACAGCCGGAGCCCCAGCACCGTGACGCCACCTTGTTTGGGGGAAGGGTCTCGGCGGAGTTCATCCGTCACAGGTCTGGGTCCCCCCGTGAGCCCTAAGTCCATGACTATCATCCGTGCAGGAAAGCAGAGAAGGAGACTGAGATGGAAGGAGCCGGGTGGAGACAGGCACAGCCCTGAGCGACGGGCCCCAGCCGGGAGAACCTGGGTCCGGAGCCGGGAGAGCTCGAGGACCCTCCGAGCTGGGGAGGGAGCGTGGGTCCGGGGCCTCCTGGACCTCAGACCTCGGCCTCTGCCTCCGAGTGAGTAAATTCTGTCATCTTCAAGCCTGCGAGGGTGGTGTTTGTTTCAGCCCAGGACTCTAACCTGAGGCCAAGTGCTGCTCTCCGGTCAGCCCTGGACGCCCAGTGTGGACCCTGAAACTCCTGTCCTGACCCTCTCCTGCAACTGGACCAGACGAGAACACGGTCACCCTGCCCAGCCCGCTGCCCTGCCTCTCGTCCTCCAGGTGACACAAGGCAGGGACACGATTCCAGAGGTCACAGTTTCCCTAAACGCTGTCCCAGAGGACCCGGCCTCCGGCCGCCCACCTCGCTCTACTCTTCATGGGTGCGCGGTCCTAACCGTGGGTTGGGAACTCTGTTGGACGGCAGCTGACAGGTGCTGGTTCTGGCTCCCAGATGTCTCCCCAGCTCGAACGGGTCTCTGGCTTCTCATTGGGCTGTGGCAATGCCTGGGTGTTTACCACATGTACCCGGGATGATCTCACCAGCCCGGCACTGAGCATCAACCACTCAGCTCAGCAGACCCCGCAGGGCCCAGGGGGAGGAAGGCTGGGGACAACAGGTCCCAAGCCCTGGGTGCCAGGTGGGAGTGAGGTTCTGCTCAAGTACCCTTGAAGGATCTGGCAGAAGCTGCAGATGCCCCACCAAGCCACACCCATGATGCCAATGCTCGAGGGCACGTGCAGGCTGCCCTAGCCCCGCACGCCTAACAGTGCTGTCTCCCCTGCTTGGTGCAGCTCCGTGTCACAGGCCGCAGCCCCTCTCCCGGGCAGCCAACAGCACGGTCACTAGGGCACAGGAAGACACACTGCGCCTTCCTCCAATCACTGTGGCAGATCCCGTTTCTCCACAGAGCTGCCTCTTCCCCCTCTGGAAGAGGCGTCTGCCACTGCTCGGGTGACCCCGCTTCCTCCAGGAGGGTGGTGGAGGGAGCCGGGAGGACAGGGGCAAGGCCTAGTCTGCCACTTGCAGAGTGTCCTCCAGGTGCACGGTGGGTGCAGATGTGCCAGCCTGGGTGCCCCAGGCTCAGAGAGGGACCGACTGGGGCCAAACCTGCCACCTTCCCCGAGCTCCCTTTCTGCCTGTGCCCTGGCAGCCTCTTGCCTGACTCGGGTCCCCAGTCATTGGCACAGTGCCTCTCAGGGTTGAGTCAGTGCCCGGTGATGGGGGGAAGCTGCACCATTACCTGATGAATTTATCATGTGCAGGATTTACTTGTTGGTTCCACGAAATCAGCAGTTGCCTGGTAACCAAAATTGTCTGTCCTCCCCCAAACCTCTGAGGCTGCACATCCAGACCCAAGCTTCCAGCCTGGCAGTCTGAGCTCCTGGGGCCTTGGGGCTGGGGGCTGAGGCACCCGACTCATGACTGGAGTCCCTGTGGGGAGCAGAGCCCGGCAGCATGGGGCGGAAATGGGCACCACATTCGGCCAAGGGGAGAGGACGAGAGGAAGCCATCGTGGCCGCCGGGTGTGAGCTGCTGCCCAGGGAAGACCAGGCATGCATAGGGTGATGCTGCCACTTAGGGTCCTCGGGGGGACACAGTGCCCACCAGCACCATGGAGCCTAGGTCCCCTGCCTTCACCGCGGGCTGGATTCTGAGCTGGGGCACAGTGCATCTAGATCCCAGATTCCTATGATCTGGGCTGCTCTCCCCTCCTGGACTTCCTCTCCCCTGCTCCAGAGTCCTGGCCCCTGTTTTGGGTCCATCTGCCACTAACGACGGTGCCCACGGATGACCAGCTCTGAGCTGTGGTCCAGAGGGAGACACAGGAAATGTCCCCCAGTAAGAGCCAGACTCCCTACTCCACTCCACCGTTCTGTGCCTTGGCCCAGCTGCCTTCTTCCGCTCCCCTCACCCTGTGCTGCAGGCTCACCCTGCACCCCGTCTGCAGGTGCCTCTGTCCACTCGTATTGTACCCCTCACTGAGTGGGGTCCAGCTGGAGCTGCAGGGCCTCACATGGGCAGCCCCTCTAGTCCTCCCCTCTGGTCCTCCAGACACACGGACCCAGTCAGACACAGCCAGGACCCCTGAGCACAAACCTCAGTTAAAACCTCATACTGGGCTTTTTCAAAATTTTAAACGCACACCTGCATCAAACTTCCTTCGTGAAATATTGACCTTTTGTGCTGTCCTCTGCTGTCCTTATCACAAACGGCTCTTACAAAACCAAGTTGCATAAAATAAAGTTACGTTAATAAAACAACATGCACAATCACCCGCCAAGTGAGGCAACATCAGGGGCCCCCCAGGCCGCGGTAGGAACTGAAGGAACTAAGGTTGTGCAAGGGGGCAGAGACCTGGGCCTTTCCGCTGCCCAGCTCGCCCGTGAAGTCCACCTGCAGGGCCAGGCTGCAACAGGGCTGCTGTGGGGACAGGCAAGTGGAGGAGGGGCTGTGCAGCATTCCAGGAAGAACCTCACGGGATGCTGGAGCAGAGCCATCTTGCTCACTCAGTTGGTAGGCCTGCGCTGGCCCACTCCACTCACACACCCATCCATCCACTCCTGCGTCTGTTCCTCACTCCTCTACCATTCACCTACCCACCTATGCATCCCTGCTCCACCTTCCCATCCACTCATGCAGCCGGCCAGCTGGCAGTTCATCCTCCCCCGACCCCATCTATTCATCCATTCATTTATCCATCCATCCACCCATCTATCCATCTGTTTGTCAGTCCATCTACAAACCTATCCATTGATCCTCCATTCATTCATCCATCCATCCACATACTTACCCACCCATCCACTCACCCACCACCCATCTATCCCTCCTCCATTCATCCATTCACCTATGCGACCAGTCGTTTATCCACCAAACCCATACACCCATCCATCCATCTGTTCATCAGTCTATCTACTCATCCATCCACACACCCATCCATCCATCCATCCATCCACCCATCCATTCATCCATCCATCCATCCATCCATCCATTCACCCACCCATTCATCCATCGAGCCATCCACCCATCCATCCATCCACCCACCAACCCATCCATCCACCCATCCATCCATCCATCCATCCATTCACCCATCCATTCATCCATACATCCACCCACCCATCCATGCATCCATCCATCCATCCATCCATCCATCCATCCATTCACCCATCCATTCATCCATACATCCACCCACCCATCCACCCATCCATCTATCCATCCATCCACCCACCCATCCACCCATCCATCCATCCATCCATTCATCCATCCATTCATCAGTCCATCCACCCATCCATTCATCCACCCATCCATCCATCCATCCATCCACCCATTCATCCACCCATCTATCATCCATCCATCCATCCATTCATCCATCCACCCATCCATCCACCCATCCATCCATCCATCCATCCATTCATCAGTCCATCCATCCATCATCCATTCATCCATCCACCCATTCATCCACCCATCCATCCATTCATCCATCCACCCATTCATCCACCCATCCATCCATCCACCCACCCACCCATCCATCCATCCATCCACCCATTCATCCACCCATCTATCATCCATCCATCCATCCATTCATCCACCC
>NW_004955413.1:32552702-32596215 GCF_000276665.1 Chinchilla lanigera
CCACCCACCCATCCATCCATCCATCCACCCATTCATCCACCCATCTATCATCCATCCATCCATCCATTCATCCACCCACCCATTCATCCACCCATCCATCCATCCATCCATCCATTCATCCATCCACGCATTCATTCATCCATCCACCCACCCATCCATCCATCTACCCATCCAGCCAGCCATCCAGCCATCCAGCCATCCACCCCATCCATCCATCCATCCACCCATCTACCATCATTCACTAACACCCCCTCATTTGTCCATTCAGTTACTCATCGGCCTGCCTGTGTCCTGGCCCTCAGTGCTATTCTCTCCACTCTTCCATGCCTCACTCTGACCTAGCACACCCTTGGCTACCAAGGGAGCACATCCTGTCCCTTGTTGCTTGGCACTGCTAGGAGCAGTTTACTGGGCTTTTTTCCCTCCCTAAGTTTTCCCATGAACCAAGGACACTGAAGCCAGATTTTGGATCCCAGTGTGGGTCCCACCACTTCCAACCAAGGACACTTTCTGCCTCTGTTATCTCCCAGCGGCATGCCAGAACATTCACAGACACTGGAAACTGCTCGCTGCATGGTCAGTGGGACGTGTGTTCTGCCCTGCCCTCAGGGCCCAGGTGGCCTGCCAATGGGCTTCTGTGTGCCCTCACCCTTCTGTCCTCCACATGTAGGCAAATGTTGCAGAGCCCTGCAAGGTCTCGTGTGACGTTTCTGTCTGGATCTCACCTTCTTGGCAGGCATGCATGGCTCAACTTGCAACTCTATGACTTCTTCACTCCACTACTAAAGCGCAAGCCCCAGGCCCAATTGCTCTGGGGGGGCAATCTGTCCCCACATGGATACTCATCCCACAGCTGGGGAATAAATCCAACTCCAGGTTGTCCCTAGACACAGACTTCCCCGGCCTGGGTGATCCTGGACAGGGACAGGTCCCCTTGTTTCCCATGATGCTTTTCTGTTTAGAAAAACCACTTGTTTGGGAGGGGAGGATTGCTGCTTCCCAGGAATCATTTCTTCTCCCATTTTTATTTTAAGCTTATAAACTTTGGAAGGAAACAAGCTCCCCTCCTGTAGAAAAGCTCCAGGACAGAAATGATGCCAACACCTGCTATGCAATATCATTAATAAATTAGCAGAATAGTGCAGCATCTCAAGTGCTCATCTGCTCCATGCCATGAAAACAAGCTGAGCTTTTCTGGGCCAGATGCCAGCGCCTGTCTGTTGGCCCCTGGGGCTGGGGGGCAGAGGCCGCAGACTGGACGTCCCACTCCCTTGCTGGGGAAATAAAATGTTGCCTTCTGCACTATCCTTCTACACCAAGCCTTGTGTATTTCCCGCTCATACTTTCCCAGAATGAACAGAAAAGCAGCAAAATTCAAGCCACTTTTCCCACAGGACAATTACACTTTGGCATTTCATTGCAAACTTAATGATAATTTCTGATGTAATAAGATACATTCTACATTTTCTTAACTCTTGGTTTCCAAGGAGAGGCCAGAGGTTTCCAAGGAGATGGACATGCACACCTGTGGGAGTGAATCTTCCACACTGTGTCTGTGCCAGAGGAATGAAGCTTCTAGAACCATGACCTTGGGAGAGGCAAAGGGTCAGCCACTGCCATCACCCCCCACAATACCTGTCTGGCACAGCCGGCCCAGTGGCAAAGCTGTTTCATAGAGAATGAGCATAAAGTTCACAAGGAAGAATTCACATTGTCAATCAATATTGCCAATCAATAATCACATTTAATTTTTAGGTTATCATGGGCCTTAGGAGAAAATTATAACATAGCTCAACAAATAGGAAAAAATAAACTTTTCCTTTCCCTGTAACTTGCAAGTGAATGAAATAAGAACAAAATCTGACTCTCCCTGTCTTTGGGCCCCATGCTGCTGGCTCTGCGGTCACCCTCACCCTGGCGTGTGGTGTCTTGTGTGCATCTGCGAGGTCACCACTGGTCCTGCTGGGGCCATCCGTCTGCACCTGGTGAGTGGCCCCCTGCACTCTGATGCCACAGATACCTGTCCTGGGTTCCAGATCCAGATTCCATCCTTGCTGGCTGTGTGAGTTCAGGCAGTTATCAGTACCTCCTGGGTACCATTGCTCCGCTCCCCTGGCATTAATACCTGGCTACAGCTCTTCCAGCTGCGCCTGCCCTTAGCAGATGCCAGCACCCAGTCTCTGAGCAGGGGGACACAGCCCCATCCTAGAGCCCCACTCATCCTCGTGTTCTTTTCTTCCCCAGGGGGCTCTCAGGACTGCTAGTCATTCTCAAGTAATAAAATACCCTGTAGTCATTTGAAGTCACAGAGCACAGCCTCACTCAGCCCACCCACCATGGTCACCACGTGCAACTTTGAGGTTTCCTCCAACCCGGGAGCGTCACAGGTACAGCTAGGAGGAGGCATTAGAGGGAAGGAGAGGTCTGTCATCCTCATGCTTCCCAGCTTGCTGCCTGCTGTAGGCGCTGAGGTGGTGGCTTGGCTTGGGCACTCTTCAGGATGCCACTGCTGCCCACAGCCCTCGTGAGACCAAAAGCCACCCTGCGCTGGGTGACCATGCTCAGCTCTGCCGTGGCTCAGCGTCCTGGGCACCATCTCCTCAGATCACCCTTCTGCCCCACTTGGGAATCTCGGCCCATCCCAGGGAGCTGGTCCACCCCAGGGGAAACACTCCTCACACAGGGCCACCTCCAGTAGCCTTCCACCCGTGGCTCTTGCAGGGTGACTCAGTGTGACCTCCTCCCCCCAGTCACCAGGCTGTGCTCCCTCTGTAGACACCACCGTGGAAGCTGCACTGCTTGGCTAAAATGTGAGGTGGGGATGAGCCCGCGGCTCTGCAGGCAGAGGCAGAGCTACAGCACACCACAGCCTCAGGTCCCCTGTCCTGGCAGAGTCTCAGGATGCAGTCCTCAGTCTCACACCTAGGCCGGGTGGAGGCATAGACCTCACCACAGAGATTATGAAGTCCCCTTGTGCACACCTGCTGGTGCCCCTTAGTGTCTCAGGGTTGGGAGTGGACCTGGTGTTCGGCAGGCTCACAGTGTCTCTTTATCCAAGGAGCAGGAGAACCACCTCACTGCCAGCCTCAGCTGGAGAGGAAGGAAGGGCACCTGAGTGTCTTGCTTCTTCCCTCTTGAGATGTTCCTCCTGCCGGTCTCACACTCATACTGCACAGCACTTCATCCAGGGTGTTCATCACCACTGCCTGCATGTTAACAGTTACCCAATAATTCTGACAAACCTCAGGCCCAGCAGGGCTGCCAGGCCACCACCAACACATCTACCAGAGTCACTACCCAGCAACATACTCGCTAAAGGTCGTTTACTGTGGCTAGGCCCCTGGACGGGCGCCCGGAAGGGTGCATGTGTAATCATGCCCCTGCGTGCCCCAGGCACACTCATCACCACTGGCTGAGTGGAGACCTGCAGGGACCATGTCCCTGTTGCCCTTCCTGTGCCCCACGACCCTTGGTCTCCAGTATTGGGTCACAGTGCCAAGACTCTACAACTGGATTCCTCCCACCCCACTTCCTCCCACCCTGCTTCCTCTCACTCGCCCACGGCTCTGCGATGGCCGAGCTGTAGCTAGCACTGTAATCCCTGCAGGGCATTTAGCAGCTCATTCACCTTCCAGTGAAGACTCGGCTGCTTTTATTTCCCTCACTCTGACATCCTGTCCAGGTCTGGATGCCTCACGGCATTTTGATTTGCAGTGCTGGGATAACAGGACAGTGGATCTGGCCATCCTGGTTTTGTGCCCCAAGCTCAACTGCACACATCCCGGCCTGCTGACTTCCCACCGGCAATGCTGCAGGCCATCAAAACTGAGCGCCAGCCTTCCAGAACCTTCTTCCTGGTTACCCCATGCTCTCGGGGGTTCCCCACTCTGCGTCATTGTCTACCTGTGCTTTTCTCTGGAGCTGCCCTACCTCATCAGCAGCACTGACCGTGTTTATTGATAACTAGAAGAGTTAAGGGACAGTTCAGGGGCTTACAGAGTGGCAGCATGGAGATCCAGTCCCCAGCTGAACCACCAGTGCTCCTGGAAATTATTTTTAAAAACAGCTTGTTACCTCTGGAAACTGTCCTAAGAGCACCAAGCAGATGAAGTTCCATGTGTGTGTGGCATCTACCGAAGCTTGGAAAGCACAGCGAGAGTCTGTGACGGTTGTGAGGCCACCCACTCTTTTGTCTCTGTCCCTTGCTCAGCCTCTAGAGGCTCCAGTTCCAGAAGAGGCACCACCAATCCCCACCACACACAAAGGCTGATCTACAAACATGACGTGTGTTGGAATCAAGTGTTTATGACAGTAAAAGCATCACCTCCAACCCTCCTCTCACTTCAAACTTACCCCATGGTTCTTGCCACTTCCTGAGGCAGTTCTGGAGTCCTCTTTCTTGAGTGTCTTCAGTTATGCTGTCCTGGCTGCTTCTGTGCCCTGAGTTGTACAGGGCAGGTCCAGTGGGTAAGGTGGGGGAGGACACAACACACCGTCCTATTGTTACGAGCCTTTCTGCTAGGCGGCGCCCACAGCAGCATTCACTACACTCTTGACCACACCTCCTAAAGATGATCTCAGTCAACATCCCAATGCATCTTTCTCAGAACTGGAAAAAACAGTCCTAAAATTCATCAGGAATCACAAGCCACCCAGAACAGCAAAAGCCATCCTGGATTGTAAGAGCAAAAGGGGAGGTGTCACACCCCATACTCAAAGGTAATGTTACAAAGCTGCTGTGCTAAGAATACCATGGTGCTGGCCCCCAAAACAAAAATAAGGATCCATGAAACAGAATGGAGGATGCCAAAATAATCCCAAAGGGGCCAAAACACACACAGGAGGAAAGACAGCCTGTTTAATAAATGGTGTTGGGAAAACTGGCTCTCAACGTACAGAAGATTGAACTTAGACCCACATCTCTCACCATGTACTAAACTAGACTCAGAATGGATTAAGGATCTAAATGTCAAAACACATACTCTACTGGAAGACAAAATAAGTGAAACTCTTGAAGTCATAGGTGTAGGCAAGGACTTTTTGAACAGAACCCAGCTGCACAAGAAATAGTGTTGAGAATCAACAAAGGGAATCACATCAAATTAAAAAGCTGCACAGCAAAAGAAACAACCAATAGAGTGAAGCAAAGCTTAATGGGAAAAACTTGCCAGCTATTTAGAGGACTAATAGCTAGAATATATAAAGAACTAAAAAAATTAGACTCCCAATAAAAAAAAAAAGTTCCAATCAAAAAATTGGCAAGATCCAATCAAAATATGGGCAAGCAAAAAAACAGACTCTTCACAGAAGAAGTACAAATGGCCATGCATGAATAAATGGTCAACATCACTGGCTATTAGAGAAATTCAAACTAAAACAACAATGAGATTCCATCTCACCCCAGAAAGAATGGCTATCATCAAGAAATCAAATAATAACAAAGGCTGGTGAGGCTGTAGGGAAAAAGGAGCCCCTTGTTGATGGGAATGTAAACTAGTACAATCACCATGGAAATCAGTGGGAAGATTCCTCAGAACACTAACACAAGGAATTCCATTTGTCCCAGCTATTCTCCTTCTAGATATCTCCCCAAAGTGGTTAAAGACATCATATTATAGTGACCCAATCATACTCACTTTTATAGCACTACAATTCATAACAGCTAAGTCTTGGGGTGAGTCATATGACCATCAACAGATGAACAGAGGAATAAAATGTGGTATTTACACACAATGGAGTATTGCTCTGCTGAAAAGGAAGACAAAATCGAGTCATCTGTAGGACATGAAACCTATGAATGTTAAGTGAGACTATAATGTTAAGGGAAATAAAGCAGAAAAACAAGCTTAAATATCACATGGTCTCTCTTGGGTGAGAAACCCACACTACATATAAAAAGCAAAATAAAAGTAGATAATAGGAAGTAGGGAGACAGATTTTTCCCAAGGGAGGAGATCAAGAGACGGAGGGAGGTCGGGAGGGCAGGAAAACAGGATGAGAAAGGTAAGCAAGTGTATTATGTGCATGACCAGCTCCCCACAGGAATGTACACATCATTTATTGCAAATATATACAGAAAAGGAAGGGGGATCAAGACATGGATGGTGAGGGAGAGCAGGGAGAGAAAAGGGATGAAAAAAAGAACTAAGATAGGTTATTTGCATGTGTCAACCCCATACAAAGAATGTAGACATTACATAAAATAAACATGTACGAGTACATTTTCAACACTGTAAAAGCACGGGACTGACATTAGTGATAGACCTGGAAGAGAAGAAAGACACAGAAATTCAGCCTCATGTACAAGGTCGAATGATGTTCAAAGACTGTCGAGCTCACCCATGAGTAATGGAAACTCTTCAAACAGGTGCTCCTGGGAGAGCTGGATGTCCATGTGCCAACAGTAATGTTAGATTCTCCTTACACCATGTATAAAAATCACCTCAAAGGGGAGCAAAGATTTTTTTAAAAATCTAAAATTTTAGAAGCATTAGGGAGAAGTTTCATAGCATTGGATTGGACAGTGCTTTCTTAATTACAACACCAAAAGAACAAGAAACAAAGGGAAGATAGACAAGTGGGACTAAGTCAAAATTTGAAATTTCTGTGTAACAAAAGATACAGTACCGTGAAAAGGTAATTTACAGAACAGTAAGAAAGATTGGTAAAGCATATGTCTTACATAGGGTAAATATTCAAAAAACAAAGAAATCTGACAACATAACCCCCCAAAACTGAAAAGTGGGCAAAATATTTGAATACATATTTCTCCAAAGAAAATAGACAAATGACTGATAAGTTCATGAGAAAACGCTTAGCATCACAAGTCATTCAGGAAATGCACATCAAACCACAATGAAATAATTCCTTAAACTCAGTAGGAAAGCTACTATCAGAGCAAACAGAAAGAGTAAGAACAAATGCTGTCCAGATGTGAGGAAAATCAAACCTCTTTACACTGTTGATGGGTTAGAAAATAGTGCAGCCCCTGGAGAAAATACTGTGGTGCTCGCTCATAAAAGTAAAGCCAGAATTACCCGATGACCCAGCCATTACAGCTTCGGTACATACTTGAAAGAATTTAGCTCTTTCAAGGAGCATCTTGAAGATACCTGTGCACACTCCCTGTGCTGATAGCAGCGCTGTTCACAGTAGAGCCGCCCAGTATCCACCCACGAGCAAGTGGACGAACAAGATGTGATCTACGTGTGTAGTGAGATCCTATTCAGCCTCAAAAGGAAAACACATTCTGAGACACAATTCAACATACTTACACTTGAAGACATCACGCTGAGCAAAATAATCCAGTCACCAAAGGACAAATTCTGCCTGAGCCCACTCATATGATGAGCTCAGGAGAGGAAAATTACTATAACAGAGGCAGAAAGTAGAATCATGGTCCCCAAGGATGGGGGAAGGGAAATGGGGAGATCGTGTTATAGGGACAAAGTTGCAGTTTTGTGAGATGGATATTTCTGGAGATCTGGTGCCCAACAATGTGAGTGTGATCCACCCTGTACTCAGATTAGCTAAGGTGAGTGAGACGAGGTGTACCTCACCACAATTACAAATTTTTATTTTTGTTTTAAGGAGAGAGGTGAATACTGATAAACAAACATCCAGACCTAGGTGTTTTCACTAGCAAATTTCACCAAATACTTAGGAAAAAAATTCTTTACAGACCCTTTTCAGTGTCAAAGAGGGGAATCCCTTACAGGTCATTCCCTGAGATCTCTACCACCATGTGTAGTGGTTGATACATTGTGTCACCTTAGGAAGTTTAGAAGCTTAACTAAGTGACTCAGCAGTTCTACAACCTGGGGTGTAGAGGACATGCCCTAGGGTGGCTGTTTATGCCCTGGGATGTTCTGATGGTTGATTCATTGCATCAATCTGAGAAGTTTAGAACCTTAAGTGACCCAGCAGGGGACCAGGGACCTCACTTGGTAAACATCCTCAGCCTGTGTAACAGGACTGCACAAAGATGGTGTGAGTGCTACACCCACCCTAGGGTGGGCATCCTGATTACAATATTGTGGAGGACCACCTAGGCGACTCTCCTTAAAAGACTTCCATTTTGGCTGAGCCTGACCCTATTTCCACGTACTGACATGTACAGAGCTGGCTGGGACTGTTCCTTATCCCTTCAATTGGCTTTAAGCAATGCATATCAGTCTAGCCCAGGTGCTGATGGTAATCTTTGGAGATGGCAGGCATGTTTCCCGGACCCCCTGTTGCTCCCTCGAGTGAGCTGGGGTGAGGTGGGCTGTGTGAGCCAATGCTCCAAGCTGTTGCCTGGGATGGAGCCTTGGGAATAGAAGCTATGTCTTCCTGGGGCTTCAAAGATTATGCATCAGAGCTGAAGCACCAACCCCAAAACACTAGATACTATCTCAATTGTCTTCTGCAGATTACTCCTTCTGCATATCCTTCTCTCTGCATATGGCAGAGGTGATCTCAGGCTTCCTACCTGGCCCAGCTCATGACACTCATGTACTTCCCTCCACTCTCACAGTCACTCATCCTCAAGCCACTCCCTTCTTCACAAATGAATAAAATCTGGGTTCAGTTCTGGGCAGAGACCTTTGTTCTGGATAGCCATCATTGTGGCCAGACTCAGGGCCCCTTGGCTCCCCATCATTTTGGATTTATCATTGTGTCTTTATTTTACACCACGGGTTGCACTGGAGGTGGTAGATTGGAATTAATTCATTTCAATTCCAATAATCTTTCCATGGGATCACAAACATAAACTTCCTGGGATGCAGCGAGAACTGGGAAGAGCCCTCTATACTATATAAGGAAGGAAAAGGCTTGTAATTACCCCGTTTGCTCTTGTTGCTTTTGCTGCCTTCTGTTGCCTTGAACTGTGGCCCCTGTGCCATGTGCCACCCTGCCTTGGAGCCAGCTGATTGTGGACTGAAACCTCCACAGACTGTGAGCTAAATAAACCTTTCCTTCCTTAATTTTAGGCACCAGGTATTTTGTCTCAGTAAGGAGATAAAAGTAGCTGAGACACTATGGCTCCAAAACCACAGAAACATCAGAAGAAAGGAAAGCTATAGACCCAACATCCAGTAAGGACATACATGAAAACTTCCCCACAGAATGCAAGCAAACTAAATCCAGACACACGGGAAAGGAGTAATATATCACAGCCAAATAGGATTTGCTCGGGAACTTCAGGTTTTTGTTAACATCCAAAAATCAGTGAATGTAATATGTCATTATCAATGGAATAAATAAGAAAGCCCACATGCACACTTCAATATGTGCAGAAAAAGCCTATAATAAAACTTAACACCACTTCATGATTAAAGGAAAGGAAATCACAATAAACAAGGAATAAGATGGAATTTCTTCAACCTAATAAACAGCATCCACAAAAATCCCACAGCTAACATCATATTTGATGATGAAATATTGCATACTTTCTCCCTAAGACCAGGAACAAGATGGGATTAGAGCTTCTTTATTCTCTGATATTGTGAAATTGTATGGAAATATTCCTAAGTAATCCACCAAATAACTTTTAGAAATAACAATGAATTTAGGAAATTTCTCAGATCAAATGTTAATATAAAAAATTAATTACATGTCTGTGTAATTACAGCAGAAGGAATTGATGGAAACCACTACAAAGCAGACTTGAGCAGACTTAAATTAATCGATTGGCTTTTCATGTTCACTTGTGAATCTGTCCAAGACCTAGGCTCCTTATCTGGAAATGGTGGACTCATAGTAAGTGAACCTCTGTGAGTCTGTAATCCCTACTAAAACCTGTAGTGTTGGTGAAGCTGGAAAGCCTCAAAGGATAAGACAAGATCAAGCCAAAGACACCTGCATCAGATCTCAACTAGATAAAGACTATAGCTTCAGGCATCTAACACCTGGGTGGATTAACTTAATACCTTATTTGCAGAAGTCCTTGAGTGATTCCACCCTTCTTGAGTACTCCCCTCCCTTCTTCTGATAACCAAATAAATACAGGCCACCCAGAGAAGGTCTTGGTCTTAGCCCTAAAAGAATCTCGAATTCTGTGAGAGAGGTCTTATCCTCCTGGAGCCCTGAAATCATTCCATTTGCTTCTTTTCATTTAGCCTTCACCATACACTCATTCGGAAGATTGTTGACCTGATCATCCTGAAAGAACTAAGAGATATTATTAACCCAATCACTGAACAGATAACACCCTGAACAGATACACCCCAAATATACTTTTTTAAAAATTCCCACTTGTATTACTATTAAAAAGCGAAATATTTAGGAGTAAGTTTCGCAAAAGAAGTTCAAACTTATACTGTGAAAACTACTGAATATTGCTGAAAAAAATAAAGTAGTGAACAAATGGAAAAATTTCCCATGTTCATAAACCAGAAAACATAAAATTGTTAGGTAAGATAAAAATAATCACCAAATTGATGTACATATACAATATGACACCTAAAAAATCCCAGCTGACTTCTTTGCAAACATTTATAAGTAGATCTTAAAAATTTATATGAGAGTTTAAATGATCTAGAATGGTCAAAATAATCTTGAAGATGGACAAAGTTAGAGAACTCATACTTCCCAATTTCAAAACTTACCTCAAAATGTCAGTAACAAGATGGTATGGTACTGATGTATAGATCCATGGGATGAAATTCAAAATCCAAAAGTAAACCCATGTTTTTGTGATCAACTTAATTTTGATATGGTGACCAAGAAAATGCAATGGAGGAATTGATTAGTCTTTCAACAAATGGTACAAAAATGTTCATTGCAACCCCTACCTCACAAGATATTCAAAATTAGCTCAAAATGTAACAGAGTTGGATGTAGATTTAAAGCTATAAAAATCTTAGAAGAAAAAGGTACAGCTCTTTGTGACTAGTTTGTTAGCTCTGACACCAAAAGCACAAGAAACCAGAGGAACAAAATATGTTTAAAAAGTTAAAACTTGTGGGCTCCATTCAATTCCATCAAGAAAAGGCAATCCATAGCATGGAAGATAAGTTTGTAAAACTGTATGTCTGGTAAGGGACTCTTGTCTAGAATGTTAAAAGGACTCTTATAACTCAAGAATTCAAAGACCACAAAACTGAGATTGGCAAATGAGTTGAATAAACATTCCTCTGTAGAAGATATGCAAATGCCCAATAAACATGAAAATATGCTCAACATCATTAGCCAGCAGAGAACCAAAGCTGCAACTTCATACCCACTAGGATGACTATGATAGATACAGACTAGAACCACTGTTGGTGAGGATGGAAAATATGGAAAATGGTGCAGTCACCTTGGAGAACAGTCTTGCAGTTCCCCAAACTGTTGGACATAGAGACACAGGTGACCCAGCAATTCCACTCCTGCATGTACCCAGGAGGAAGAGAAACTCATACACAGGCTTCATACCAGGGTTACGCCCCAGAAAGAAACTGCTCAAACACCCACAGCGGACGAGTGGATAAACACAATATAGTATGCCCATATAAGGTACTATATTCATCTATAAAGAAAATGAGGTATCATGCACTGCACAACAGGATTCGACCTTGAAAACCTTACCCTAAGGGGCTGGGAATTTAGCTCAGCGGCAAAAAGCGCCTGCCTGGCAAGCGCAAGGTCGTGAGTTCGGTTCCTGGTACCAGAGAAAACCCAAAAAAAAAAAAAAAAAAAAAAAAAAAAAAAAACCTTACCCTAAGTGAAAGAAACCAATCACAAAAGACCGTGCCCTGCAAGCCTGCATTTTTGTGCAGTGCCCTCAGTTTAGTCAAAATGGGTTGTGAATGCTGATGGGTATGATGTTTCTTTCTGTGCTGGGCTGATAAAATTATAAAATAGATGGTGGTGGTGATTGCACATCTGTGTAAGTATGCTGACAAGCCTTGAATTTCCTAGTTTAAATGGGTAAACTGTGTGATATGTATTTTATGTCAAGAAAGCTGTTATGGAAACACATCATAAAGACCAATCTTTTTCTCCTGTGGAGAGTATCTGTTTTCTATCACGGAGGGAGAGACAAATTCAAGGGTGTGAATCTCAGGCTGGGTTCCCAGGGTTGAATTTGCAGGCTCAGGAGCACATGGGCACAGGTCCACCCTCTTCTTCGTGTCAGTGGGGAATGGCCAGACTCCAGGACAGGCTGGGCTGTGGACCAGAGCTAGCTCTACTCTTGCAATGTCAGCCTTGCGGGGCGTGCATCAGGGAGCTGAGTCCTTATCCTCCATCCCTTCCTCTAATCTAGCAGATGCCACTTGACACACGTGACAGTCTTTCTTTCTCACTTTCTTTCTTTCTTGTTTGCTTGCTTGCTTGCTTGCTCTCCCCTTTTCTCCTTCCACTCATATAGAAAGCTTCACATAGTTAGTAAGTGTAGCAGAAGGGTTTGGATCAGACAGTTTCATGCCTCTGAGCTCCCCTGGGGAGGAGCTGGCAATGGTGGCAGGGAAGCTGTCTGACCCAAGGGGCTGCAGAGATACCAGGGCACCTCAGAGTTACTCTGAGTGAGGGACTCTGTAGATCTACAGACCCATGATTACTTCCTCAAACTGGCCACACCTCATAGAGAAATGGTTCTCAAGCTTTTACTTCTATGGCATTCAAAGGGCAGAGAATGGAGAGGTGTTTTGAGATTCCAGGTCCCCAGGCTCCATGCCTGAGAGTCTGGTTTAATTGGCTCAGATACCCGGGCATGTTGTGTGTGCAACTGTGCAGGTGTCTCAGGCTCAGGAGGTCTGGGCAGTGTTCCTTTCAGCTCTAAGGCAGCTGCACACAGAAATCCCAAGGCTCTGGAACTGTGGTCCAGAAACCTCACTCCCATCCTGGAGGACAACCTGCAGGCAGAATGGACCAGGGTCCACCTCTGCCCAGCCCAGCCATGCCACTGGGAGCATAATCCACCCCACAGCTCAGACACCAGCTGCATCTGGAAACCCCTGGCCCCTATGTCCAGCCTTGGTCATCCACTCCAAACTCTGTCCTCCGAAGAGCTGTATCCCTTCTGCCTGATCTCAAAGCCATCTTCAAGTTAACATGTTGTTGTATGTGCACTAAGTTGGCACTATGAAAGCTACATACGGACTTGCCTTTCTGAGTGAAAATGTCCCATCAACATCAGACTCATTCCGTGCTGCCAGGGACACCACCCTGTGGAGATCTCCCCTACCTGGAACACCTGCCCCCCACCTTCAGTTCCCCTCCTCAAGCCTTGGTTCGGGAAACTTCCCAGGCATCCTGTATCTCTTCCCAGCAGCACTCACTGCCTTCTGACAGCACCTCCCAGTTTGGTGGCACAGTTAGGTAGCACCAACAGGGAGCTGGGCCGGCACTGGGCTGGAGCAGGTCAGACAACAGGTTCCTGAGTGTAAACGAGGGCCTGAAGCAGCAAGGACTGGCCCGTGGGGCACCCGTCCAGGTGTGGGGCTGGGCCAACCTCACAGCTGGATGGGCCCAGGAGAGGAGAGCTCTACCTAAGTGACAGAGGGGTGGATGACATCCTCAAGGCAGCACTGATTCATGAGGCAAGGGTGACCCAGGTGGGGCCAGGGATGCCAGCGGGCCAGTCAAGGGCAGCAGGACAGTGGATGGAGCTGGAGACTGCTTTCCTAGAGACCAGCACTCCCCAGGGTCGCAAGACAAGATCTGATGAGGGTGAGCAGTGGTCACTGCCTAGAAGTGATGTCCCCACCCCAGGAAGCTCCGGGTCCCAGCAGCAGCGGGGCACAGGCCAAAGGCAGATGAGGCCTAAGGCTGACAGCTTCAGCACCACGGACGTGGACAGTTCTCGGGGCTGCAGGGGAGAACCCTGGGCAGCAGGGCACCATGGCCTAGAATGGCTTCAAGCCAACACTGCTCTGTTTTGCCCTCTTCTATGTATCCATCCATCTGTCTGTCCGTCCATCCATCCATCCATCTATATTTTTAAACTACTGTTCGTCTCCACCACCCATGGGTTAACTGGCTGCTTCATTTGCAGCCCCAGTTTCCATACTGAAATGCAGCATAATAAGCAGCAATAAGCTCGGCGCATCCGCTCCTGTTTTTCCCAGGCAAGAAGCAATCAATTACCTGAGCGGTGCTTGTGGCCGCAGCTAAACAGTGACCCAGCAAGGTGCAATTGGCGAAGTGTCACTTTTATTCATGGCCTCGGATCTGAGCATGGGCTGGTCCGCATTTTAATTATCAGAAAGCACTTACCACCCTCGCTCTAATGAATTACATAAAACGTAGACATGTGCAATTATATAATTTATAAATAAAAAGCAGTAGGCTCGGCCTGAGAAAGCAGCCGTCACCAGTGGAGCTGCAGCCTTGCTCACCCCCTCTCCATCCCCGGGCCAAGGTATCCTGGCTCTTTCTGGTGACCCTCAAGCTCACCACAGCCTCCTCCCCTTTGTGCCATGAGCACCCGCTCCTCTCCAGAGTGCTTTGGGGTGTGGTGGCTTTGGAGGTGCCTGGTGCCACATCACAGCTGGTTCTATGTCAGCCCCTCTCAGGGCCCCTCAGCCAGTCATCCCACTGGGGACAGGCCTTGCCTTATGGCCCAGAGCACCCAGCTGCACTGCTCTGGCAGGCAGCAGTCACTGGGACTGGGGTGTCCATGGATCCCTCCACCCCCTCCACCTGGAGCCCAGCAGCCCCTAGCAGTGTGGCTCTGTGAACAACTTTTGCCGTGGACCAAGAATGGTGAGCTGTCCTTTTGGCCCCACACATAGCCCCTACCCACTGGCCTTTTCCTGAGCACTCTCACTGCCATCTCCCTCCCAGGCTGGTTCCTCAGAGCTGCCCCAGGCCCTCCACTCAAGATGAACGCGAATAGCGCCCAACACGAGACCGGGACTGGGGACTGGCCACCGGGCAGCTTTGTACTTTTCCCACGGCAGGCACATTCAGGGACTTGGCTCACAAGATTAGGGCTTGCAGGCTGGAGCCCCTAGGGTAAGAGAGAGTCTCATTAGGAAATGTGGGATCAAACGCCCACTCTCCAAGGTGACCCACGACTCCTGTGTTAGAGTCCTCCAAGGAAACAGAACCTGTGAGAGACAGGTGGTGATCGATGATAGACAGGCAGGCGGCCAGGCAGGCAGATGCAGACGGATGGAAAGATGGATGCTGAGGACACACTCCTCAATCAGAGAATGGCCCCAACACCAGAGTCTGAGAAGCCCTGGCAGGCCCTCCGCAAGCAGGCATTCCAGGAGGCAGCAGCAGGACTCGGGTCAGGTGTGAGGGCCTTGGACCTGGGGAAGCCGACCGTGCACGTCTGGGTCAGAGGTCAAAGGCCTGAGATCCCAGGCAGCAGGGGCTGCTGGGGCCGGTCCAGAGCTGGAGCCTTGTGCTCTAAGACAGAGGCGTCCAGTTCCAGGAAGAGCGGGGTCACTCATGCCTCCAACCCACGGCAGTGCATGCAGATCGTCCTGACCGCACGCACTGCAGCCCTGTTCTCCAGCGCACCAGGGGCGGTGCCGGCCCGCCCTCGGCACATCCTTGGGTCCAGCCCGGTGGACACAGACATGGCCGCCCAGTGCCCACCTCCTTCTCCACGGGGCAGATTGTCTTGGGCTGGGGCAGTCTGAAGCTGAGTCAGGGCCTCGCTGTGACTTGAAGAACTAGAACAGCAGGGTCCTAAATCTGAACCACATGTTAAACTGAAGACGCAAGAAGGTAAATCCCACAATAGGGGAACGAAGTGGGCACTGCGAGGAAAGACACAGACAGGCTGCTGCCTGGGCCCAGGAACCAAAAGGCTTTTGCTAATGAGAAAGCCCGAGGGCCCCCAGCCACTGGGAGAAATGAGCTGATCTGGGAACAAATCCTGTGATCCTACCATCACACACATTGAATTGCAAACAGTCTCAATCAAAGGAGGTAAGAGTTCAGATGCTCTGTGATCACCCACTGTAATTCAGCAAAAGGCAGTGGTCTCCATAGGCAGAAAGGGCTCTCAGAGAGTGGCAGTTTGTGGACTTGAACCTTGCCGGAGATGCGATGAGAGAGACCTCCACTGAACCCATCGAGGGTGGGGAATGCGTTGGACACACCCGGCCTCGGAATCTCCCTGCTCAGCCCCACAGCACCCTGCAAAGAGCCTGCTGTTTCCTGGGGCCCATGAGGGCTTCTGAAAAGAAGGTCCCATCCCACAGCGCCAGCCCCGGGGAGCAAGACGCAGAAGTCCGCGCAGCTTCACTGACTCTGCCTCACCTTCACGCTAGCATAAAGCCAAAACTAAAGAGCAAAGTAAAAGAAAGATAATAGGAAACAGGAAGCAAAATGCTCTATGAATGGGAAGGGGACCGAGAGATGGGGGGAGTCATAACAAGAGTGGAGCTGTGTCGTATGCGTGTGCCGGCTCCCCAGGAAGAACATGATCATTATGTACTGCAAACACGGACTCAGAAACAAAATCAAGATAAACAGAAGCAAAGTAACAATCACCAGCAAAGCCAGCACAAGCTGGGCATCACCTGCAGTTTCAGTTCCTGACCCTGGCTACCGGGACATGGGCTAAATTCTTCACTCTTTAACTAACTGACTTCTAAGTGTGCCGGATGTGGACTCACTCACATTTCTGGCAAGATTCTCCAGGGCTCCCTTGGGGCGGGGCGCGGAGCCCGAGCACAGGGACCAGGATGTCCCACCCTTTGTGGTCACCCCAGCACACACAGGACTCCTCACAAGCTGACCAGGGGACACCCCGAGTCTATGCCCAGGGCCAGGACAGCTTTCCTCCTCTGGATCTCAGGAAACCATCGAGCGTCCGCTGTGTCCAGGTCCTGCGCAGGCAGGGCACAGCCATGAGACCATGACCTGGGACTCTAGCTGAGTGACAGTCAGGGAGACCCTGAAATGAGGGTCAGAGGAACAGAAGCGGGGCAGGAAAGAAGGGGGCAGCACCCCAGCAGCGGATGCAGGAGCTTATGTCCTGGCAAGAGCAGCCGTGATGGGGTCAGGGAGGGGGCTACGACGGGATGGGGACCTTGCAGGGCAGGGCCTGGCACCGTGCCTTTCAGGGTTTCGAATAGGGAGGAGCCCGCCGAGGGCAGCAGGAGCAGCGCCATCATGGGTGGGGGCTGAGGGTGACCCAGGACAGGGCTGCAGGCTCCTAGTGCTGCTGGGTGTCCCTAAGGTAAGTCGTCCTTGCAGGCTGAACAACCACGCCTGTGTTAATATGCAGAACACACTGATGCGCGAGCCTCCAGGGCTCCAAGAAGTGAGCTACAGGAGCACGACAAATCCCCAGACTTGCAGTTTGGTCCAAGATCCTGTGTTGCGCTGTTTGCCTCGGGAGGGGCCCCAAACAGCGCATGATTGTTTGAATATTCACCGGCACTTCCCAAGGTTTGGAGCGGTGTGGTAGCTCACAGAGCTCTGTAAGACTTTCATTTAATGCATGAGAGGATGCGAATGCCATGGAACGTGGAATCGGAGCCAGTCTAACATCCGAGTCACCAGAAGCAGGATCAAGTTCACACCAGCGTCAGAGAGAGCAGTCAGACAACTCCCTTCCACAAAGGCAGAAGTAAGCGGAAAGAGCAGTGCCCTCCCTGAGGAGCCATCAGTGACCCCCCTGGCCTCCAGCCCTCAGCCTCCCCCAGACCCACTGTCTCTGCAGACCTGCAGGCCCTCATGGCCGCCCAGGGTCCCCCAGGTTGTGGTCCCCAGCTGCTCCATGCTCCCCACCCACAGCAGCGCAGGGCTCAGGGGGGTGAGAACCCCCTCTTAGTCCTCCTGGAGAACTGTTCTGCAGTGGGGTGGGTGGCAGGGGTCTGGCAGTGCCCTCTGGGTCCCCACCCCCTGCCCACCAGGCCTCAGGCAGGGGTGCACATGGCAGGGTGGCCGGCTAGGTGAGAATGCATGTCCTTTCCTGGGACAGTGGTGACACCCAGGTGCTCCAGGCCTGGGACTCTGGAGCCTCCCTGCCCACGCCCAAGTCACTGAGCGGCCGCTGCTCTCCCAGCTCTACCTTATCCAAAAAGAGCCTGGCCCGCAGGTGAAGGCTCACGGGGTGGCACAGGCCAGCTGCCTGCGGAAACTGAGTTCTCAGGGTTTGGTTCCCCCTCCTCCGGGAGACAGCCGGAGCAGAGCTGTCCAAGTGACTCTCCAGGTGAAACGCAAGCCAGCCTCTAACCTCACCTAAGGAGCGGTGCGGAGGAGGCCCGGAGACAGTGCAACCACTGGTCAGTTGCTGTTAGGGGCTGCTGGGCAATGAGAGGCCCTGTCACCACCCACAGGACAGTCTGGGGTGCTGGCGGGGGCTGGGACACGTGGGGAAGCCCAAGGCCAAGCAGCGCCACCCACGACCCACAGCTCTGTGCCTCAGGCTTTGATCCTCCTTGCCCCAGCCTTTGATCCTCCTTGCCCCAGCCTGCAGGAACGCGATTAGACACCAGTGACACAGAAATTACAAAATTCATGAGCTTTCTCGCTCATTTGTTAGCTTTTTAAATGATTTTTCATTTTGTTGTTTTCAGTTCTGTGTTTTCCCTAAATTCAAAGTGGCATTCTGGGCCTCTCCTTGCCCAGGAAGCTGCAGCCAAGGCCATGGCTTCTGACTCCCCGTTGGAACCCAGCCCCCCACAGCCCAGGCCACCCGGGTCACGACCGAGGCAGCAGAGGACAGGGAACACCTCCCACGGTCTGCCCTGTCACCCCTACAGTGGCATTTGCAGGGGGCTGAGGACCCTCACTGGATAGCTCCTGACGGCTAGAACTCAAATGCCCTCCCCTCTGTCTCTGACCTCCCTCGCCTGCAGGCCACATCCCCGAAGTCCCCAGTCCCACCCCGAGCTCTGCCACCACCATTGCTCCTGTCCACTGGACTTCCGGGTAGGATGACCCTGCCCCCTCCACACTGGCAGACTGCAGAAGCCTGGCGCATGGCGCCGTGGCCTGTGGTCCCGCGGCTCCGCCTCTGAGTCTGTAGTGGCTATAGGCTTCCCCCGAGGGGATGGGACCTTGGTCCAGCGCCAGCCCCTCACACTGGGGGTTCCTGGAGACGAAAGAGCAAACTCACCCTGGACGTCACAGGCTGTTCTCCCAGGCCCTCTCTCCTCCCCTGGCAGCAGCCAGAGGGACCCAGGCAACCAGCTCCAGGGGCAGGATGGCACAGCTCCGGGGGAGTGGGGGCACAGAGGGGGGCTCTGGGTGCAGAGCCCAGCTGGCTGTCGGGAGATTTTCTGAGCGGGCCCTGGCCAGAGGCAGTTGCTGAAGAAGGGCAAGTTCCTGCCATCAAGGAGACCAGGTGTGGGCACACGAACACCCAGGGAAAGGAGGGTGAGCCCAGAGCCAGGGCGGGCATAGCCGCAGTCCTGATAAAGCCAGCTGAGGGGCTGGGTGCACCCCTGAGTCCAGAGAGCAGAGGGGCCCTGCAGCCTCCAGAGGGCCGGGGGAGGGAAGCCCCGTGAGCCGCGCCGGGTTTCTTAGTGACCTGCTGGGGCAGCGCCTTGGCCCTGTGGACATTAGTGGACAGCGAGCTCCCACGGAGTCCTGGGCCTGGCGCATTGGCCCGTTAGCTAGACTCCAAGGTCCATCCATCACAGAGCCAGCGGCTGCTGCCTCAGTGAGCCAGACTCGGGGCTGGGGCTCTCGTTACCGCCAGCACCCCCAAACTCCCAGCCCTGCCCCTCCCCCAGGCTCGGAACAGCTCCTGCTGCGATGAGTCACCTGCCTTCCCAGCCAGGCCCTGGGATCACCATAGACTGATGGGAAATGCCACAGCCTGAGAACTCAGTCACTGGCCGGCTTGACTATGGCCAGGAGGTGAACAGGGGGAAAGAACCCCAAGCCCCCTGTACTCCGGCTCCAACAGACGGGTGTGGAGGTACCACGAGGGTTGAGAACAGGACCAGGAAGCATCAGCCCATGGGTGCCAGCAGGAGGGCCTGGACACCTCAAACTGTGCCCAGGCAACCCCAGAAGCTGCTACTCCTGGCCGCTCCAGGACCCTCAGATCTCCCTCAGGGACCTCCTCGTCCACACACAGGCATGGGTGACTGCCACGCAGGTGAGGACACTGTTCAGTAGGGTCACTCGCCACAACCCAGACACACTTCCCTGCAGCCTGGGCCATGCTGAGGACCTGGCCTGCCCATCCTATCCAGCACAGAGGATCCAGCACACCCAGCACAGAGAACTTCCCTGACAGCCTGGAGGGTCCCGGGGGTGACACTCCCTGCGCCTAGGGTGCTGACCCCGCCGCTCGCCCATACCTGGCCTCTGTGCCTGGCCCACTCTCCCTATCCTGCGGTGGCCCCACAACGGTGCCGTTCAACCCAGGCTCTGCAGAGACCAGACTCCCGCAGCACCCACACAGAGGAGGAGCAGACAGCTCAGCCAGGCAGGGAGCGCATGCATCCCAGAGAGCATCTCGCAGGCTGCAGGGCTGGCCCTCGCCTCAGAGCGGACTCCAGCACCTACACGAGTCACAGAGCTTCCTCTTCACGTCGCCCATGGGCGACCAGGGACAGATGTGCAGGGGCCACCAGTGTCGTGAGCTACAGAAACCGCTCTGCTCTGTGCTGTGGTCCTGCTGGTGGGGGCCTGGCAGCTGAGCCTGACTCAGGGCCCCGGCCTCAGCCTCAGTGAGGAATGTGGCCCTCCCTCCTCTGGAAGTCCCAGGGATGCCAGCAGGATCCAGGGCCTGCGGCTGTGGGTCTGAGGTCCCTGCTGTCCCAGGCTGCTACTCCTGGCCCTGCTGTGTTCTACCCACCTGGGCCTTCTGTCCCCACATCTGTGAGGCAAAGTCCCTGTGACTCAGTCTCCAGTCTCTGACTCACTTTCTTCCTCCCCTGGGTGAGGGCTCCAACACAAGGACACCTGGCCTAGCAGGTGGGGTCCTCATGGGTTCTCAGAGGGACGCTCACAGCCCCCTCCCTGTGACAGGTCCTCTGCGCCGGCTTACTGAGGCAGCAGAGACTGGACGTGTCTGTGCTCCTCTCGGAGAAGCAGCAGAGTCACCCAAATGGGGGAGCAGACCCCTCCCTGGGGGCCCCCACACCGGGACATTCGTCCTGTGCAGGCTCAGCCACCCTCCCTGGGGGCCTAGGGACCTGTGTGTAACTGCCTGGGTTATTCCTCCGGACACATCTGTGTGTACACGTGCAGCTGTAATCCTCTCGGCTCCATTTTCTTGAGAGGTCTGGCTCACACCAGGAAACCCAGGGCCCATCCGGTTGGAGACTTCCTGCCTCCTGGTGATGCCCCATGCCCAGGGGAGTCACTGGCACCCAGAGTGCTCAGTCAGTGCCTTGCTCCTCCCACACCAGGGAGAAAATGCAATTTTCACGGACTTGGGGAGAAATGAGGACCCCAGGGACCAGGGAAGAAGGGGCCAGGGGTTTAAAACATCATTGGCATGAGCCTATTTGGGGCAGCGGCGGCCTGCGAGGTCCAGCTTACTAGTCTTGCTATCCCCCCAGCCCCGCAGGGCCTGAGAGTCGGACAGACTGCAGCGGATGCTTAGACAGCTGCCCCCTCAGCAGCCCACCTGCATCCCTGAGGACCAGCCCTTCCCCCGCCCGCCGGTCTGGAGACGCAGGCCAAGGCTGGAGCCTCCGTTCCAGCTGGGCTTCAGGGATGCAGCGCTGGTCACAGTCCTGAGCTTTATGGACTTCTCCTAGACAGTGCGTGCTCGCCTGGTGCGGGCCGGCAGTAGTTCCAGGAGCGCTCCATTTCGCAAAGATAAATTTAATTAAGTTCTCTCTGTGCCTTTCTTCGTGTGCTCAGCTTGGTGAGACAATCCTTCCAATCAGCACCCCCCAGAATGTTAGGATGGAGAATTCTCGCAATCCTCCTGCAGACTGGGAATACTATCTTATCTAGGAGGAATCCCAGCAGAAATCAAGACACTTCCAGACAAAAAGCCTTTTCTTTCTTTTTGTCAAAACTGCAGATTAATTAAAGGGTACGTGCTTTTCGCACGGGGGAAATTTCCCAGCTTCCTGCCCGATGCCGTGGCCTGTATTCAAGTTGGTTCTGTGGGAAATCCGGGCTTCTCCCACCTCTTCAGTGACTCAGTCTAACACTTCCTGGTGTCCCCGAAGCTCCCGTGACACCTGCTCCTCGGGGGTCCTGTCCATGTCCCTGTCTGGTTCCCAGAGCTCCAGGAGGACCGAGCATCCGCCATGGGCTGGAGGTGGACAGCGAGATAAAAATAGGCCCCTTCATCTGGCCGGGGCGCTGACAGCCACATTTATGTGCAGATCGTAATGGTCCCAGACTGTGTCCCCGTCCAAATTAGCCCATTTTTTATGAAGATGGTAATGGGTGTGGAGGTCCTCCGTGTGGACTCGAGTCCTCCGCTCTGGTCACTTCTGCGTTGTCCCAAAATAGCCGCCCACTGGCCATCGCTCCCCTTTAACAGCTCCATCTCGATTCAATTACATTGCTGCGTATTCCTGGGCCGCCGGTCATCGTGTGAGAATATAATTGAAAAGTGATCTACACCTCGCGTTCCAAATTTAGGAAAAGAATTAAGTGAAAAGTAATGAACGCCACCCCTCTCTGCAACCACACGTGCAGCAGTGGCCTCACCAAGTCTCCGTGGAGAGCGGAGAGAGAAGTTTTGGGGCACAGTGGGCACTCACACAGCTGTGCGCATATAGCCAGGCGAAACCCACCACTACGATGAGGCACGCGCGGTGCTGGTTAAGTGCCGCTGGGTGCTCTTGCCCTTGTTTGTGATAATGTATCCGTGGTTTGAGCACCTTTTCATGCGAAATGGACTTTAAAGCAACTCTCAGTTTGCAGACAACTGCAAATCAGAGCATTAATTTAATCACATAACGAGTGTGGGGAGGCCAGTCTGTGTCATGCAGATGAGTTTATTTTCCTTTACTTCTATGTGGTAAGCAGACCCCACACTTACGGCAGGAATAAAAAGCTCTGCGTTTCAAACGGCAGCTCCAAGTCAGGAGCCAACAACCAGGCCGCGTGCATTTCGTGTCCTTGCCCCCACATGCTGCTGGGAAGAGGCCGCAAGTGGCCGTGTGGACGGGGTTGCATCCTCTGGGTTGGGGTCCCCCTCGCAGTGGGGGCAGCAGTGTGGCACAAGGGGTAGGGCTCTGAACAAACCGCCTGTACAGGGGACCCTCGGCCTTGTCTGCCAGCAGCACTGTGGGGGCCATGAGGGGTCTTGGGCTCCTGGTTGGCAGCAGGAGCAGAGGACACAGGTGGCACCAGGGGGCTTGTGAACGCCCAGCATTTCCTAGATGAGGAGTTTTCAGGAGCCCTGCACAACCCCTGACCTCTAAGAGCTCCCTTGGCAGCAGCAGAAGAAGGTCCTTGGTCATGGTCAGCTTTCCCATCCCTGGACAAAGTGCCCTGTGACTCACTCCTCCAGCCAGTGCCCAGTCCTGCAGCTCCTCCAGCCGTGGCCTCATCAATGGGTCAGTCACACTACCACAGCGAGGCACTCCTAATCCACTCAAGGTGGCAGCGGGCATTACCTGCCTCACCTTGCAGTGGAGGAGTAGAGATGCTCCAGACACAGCCGCGAAGCCCTGCTTTCCACTCTGAGGAGGCGGGGTCTCCCAGGAGTTCCCTTCCCACAGCCCTGCTGCATATGTCCTCCAGTGTCCCCATCACCGAGAGACCTGCTGTGTGTCAGGCCATCGTCACACAAGCCGGACCACCCGCAAGACACAGCACAGAGAAGCACTTTCCTGGGGCTCCCACCCTCAGGGCCCCAATCAGACCACAGAGACGTGCCCAGGGGCCTTGGTGCTTGGCCAGCCCATGTGGCCCTAAGTCTCAGGGTCCAGTGCCAGCCCCATGACCAGCCAGCCAGTGTGACCCGAGGCCGGCACCAGGATCAGCCACGGCAGCCTCAGTCAGCCCTGGAGTCAGGCTGCTCTCCACCGCCTCCACTACTGCCCAGCTCCCCTGGGCCTGGAAGCACCCCTGGCAGGACCCCCTGGCTCTCCTCATGCTGGGGCAGTGCCTAGGAGCCCACTGCTCTTTGGAGGGTGCTGGCTTTCAAGGAAAGGTAAGGAGCCATCCTTGTGCAGGAGCCAGTTTCCGGAAGAGTGGGCCCAGGAGGTGTCATTTATTATGCATTTTTGTTTAATGGATATTCATTATTTTTATTCATCCCCTCATCCTGCAGCTATGTAAATAAATGCAGCATGACACTAGTCCTAAAGCGAAATGAATTATGGAACAATCTCCCAAGGAGCAATGTGTCACTGGGAGGGAGACAACCTCTGGCAGGGCTCCCTAGGCTGGGACTGACCCTAGGCCACCTCTGCCAGGGGGCAGAGGAACACTGAGGAAGGGCATCAGCGGAACCCGCTCCGGGGTCCCCTCTGCGCCCGGGGCCAGGGGGTGGTGGCCAGGGAGGTGGCGGGAACGAGCCTCCGCCCTGGGGAGACTTCAGTCCCCTACAGACCCTGTGCCCCAGTCACACTGCCTGTGCCCCGCCTTGCCGTGCCCAGCTCTTCCGCCCAGCCACCTGCAGACCCTTGATTTCAGCAGCTGAGGCAGCTGGAGACACACAGCGACACCAGCCTGTGGATGGGGAATTGGTTTGGCAGCCAGAGGGCAGGACTGTCGTGTGGTGAGAGACCCCACAGTGGTCAGGGTCCCTCAACCTAGATGCAGGCCAAGGCCCTGGGGTGCTGCACCCAGGCTGGCATCCCCATCCCAGGGGAGCATCTGGGTGCCGGCAACCTGCCAAGCCCAGATCTCAAGGACTCGGGACCATCATGGGGATGCACATATGAAAACCCACACAGCACCAAAGAATGTGGGCAAAGCCACTCTGCTCTGCCCCGTGCTGCCAGGCTATGTCTCCTGGCCTCGGTTTTCCTGTCTGAATAGGGTGACAAGCGGGCCTGCTGGTGAGCTGTGAGGCTACTGCTGTGTCCCGGGAGACCACTCAGCAGAGCCCTCTGTGGGAGTCACTGCAAAGAGCCTAGTGTGCTGGAGTGAGGGCCGGCTGTGCCAGTCGCCCGGCTCCCGGCTGCCTTTGTCCGCTGGGACAACCACAGCCTGACACCACCGGCCGGAGGCCGCAGTGAGGGATTGTGCTCTCCGCAGGCTGGAGCTGATGTCTGAGACTGAAGTGTCTACAGGGGTGGTGTCCCCTAGGGCCTTCTTTTTGGGGCACGTGGTCACCCTCCTGCTGTGTCCTCAGGTGGCCAAGAGGCAGGAGCTCCAGTGTGTCTAGTGAGGACACTGACGCTGGTGCACCAGGCCCTCCCCCTCAGGACTCCTTCAACGCTGTTACTTCCTTCAAGGCCCCCAACACAGACATGCCGTGGTCAGGGCTTCAACTGGGGATGTTGGGGGACACATGTTCCATCCATAGCACTTGTCCAGGCCATCAAACCTCCAACGCTCTGATGAAGGTCAGGTGGTAGAGGCTGGAGAACACTGTAAGAGGTCAGGAGAGGGGACTAGAAGGGCATCTGTCACACACTCAGGACCTCCAGGGGGGCAGTTAGAGGACACCAAGGTCGCCGTGGCCTGAGCAAGGGCTGGGCAAGACTAAGGATGGAAGGGCCCAGCCGGCCGGATGTTAGGGCTAACCCCAGGCCCAGCTGGGAGCTCTGGAGGTGGCTCTGGGGTCTGGACCCTCCAGCCCCATCCACACTGAGCTCTTCCTGGGACAGTACCCAACCACAGCCAGCTTCGGGGGCGTCAAGCCCTTCCGGGTGACATTGCTGGTGGAGTCACATACTTGAGGAGCTGCACAGCCCCCCTGCTTGGGGTGAGTGATCGTTTTATGGATAATAGATCATATCACACATGAGATGAATTCATAATACAGAGATGAAGAAAAACAATTTATTAATGTTAATAAATCCTCCAATAAAACTTCCAGGAGGACCTATAGTGATAAATTGAATAATTATGAGTATAATTATGGCTAACTAGAAGTATAATTTCATGCTAATGCAATAATAATGACACAAAAGTGTAGATCATGAATTTTAACTGCTTAGTTATTTCACACTTCCACAAGTATGGACCAAAAAAACCTCCTCTCTGAATCTGATCAGATTACGGTTGGCTGAGATGGGGGAAGGGCTCTCAGACTGAACGGGCATCGTTTGAGGATCGTTACTAGGCTGCGGAGCTGCCTCCTGCTAATCGACAGCTTGAAGATTTTGAACTGGAGAAGCCGGCACTCAAAAAGGCAGAGTTTTTCTGAGTCAAAACTCCCTGATTAATTCAATGCACAGTGATCACTCCGAGACGCAGAGCTCACAGGTGGTGGCGGGAACCTGCATCCAGCCCACAGATTTTTCAGAAGGGAGATGGAGGTGCGGACAGGCACAGCGCTGGGACCCCCAGAGCACCTCAGGGCATTAGGAACAAGCTGGAGGCCTGGGGTGTAAGGGGCAGGCGGGTTCTGGCCTCCTAGGCCACAGCCAGGACCCAGCAGCAAGGCCTCAGGCCTGGGGCTCCTCCTCATGCACACATCCTGTCCCACTAGATTCCAGTGGGCGCTAAGAACTGTCCTTGCCTCACGAGAGCAGGGAAAGGCCAGGCTGGCTGACTCCCTGAGGCAAAGCGGCACAGGAGAACCTGGAGCGGGTGTGTTGCACCCAGGGCCCTGGAGGCTGGGTGGGGGGAGTCCTCGTGCCAGGTGTGGTGTCTCTGAGTCTGTTCTGTGAGGCTCTTGCAGGGTGCTGAGGCCTGATGGGGAGCCACATGGAAGAGAGGCTTCCTTCGCACACCGGAGGGTTTCGTGCACCTGGGGATTAGAGACGCCGCTGACCCCGTCTCAGAAAAGGCCAAGCAGCCCCCACGACTCTGCCTCCGAGCTCCAGCGCCCAACACCCTCCTGGCCACTGTCACCCCCGTCTCAGCAGTGCCCTTCCAGGGGCGGCTCAGCTCGCACTTCCCTGGTGACCGCCGACGTGCAGCATCTCGCACGCTCATTTCCTGCCCATGCATCTTCTTTGGTGAGTGCCCTGTGAATGTTTTGCTCATTTTTCCTGGGTTATCATTACCTCACTGAGCTTTGTGAGAGTTCTTTATGAATTCCAGACCCAGTTTCTTCACCGGATTTATGCCTTACAAATGCTTTCTGCCTGTCTATGACTTGTCTTTTTACTCTATTAATAATCTTTTGAAGACCGGAAAGTTTTCGTGTTAACCAAGTCCAATTTATCAATGTATTTCTTTGCTGGGTTTAATGTTCGATAGCATATCTGTGGGTTACTTGCTTAAACCAAGGTCACAAAAGACTTTTCCTGTGTAAAGTTAAACAACTTTTAGACTCTAGATGTTATGTTTTAGGATGAGGTCTGGTTTGAATTGGGGATAAACTGAAGGTCTCTCTTTCATTGGCATGTGTACATGCAAACGTCGGGCACTGCACCTTGGAAGCCTTCCCACTCTTTATTAACTTGCCTGTGCAGCTTTGTCAAAACCAGCCATTCACACACACGCAGATGTACTCCTGAACCCGCTGCCCCACCGGTTCAGCTGAACATCCGTTTCTAAACCCATTCCATCTGTCCGACTACCATCCTGGACAATCACAGAATCAGGCAGTGTGGCCTGAGGCTTCATTCCTTGGATCCAAGACCTGTGGGCTGCCCTAGGTCCGCTGCATGTTTATGTGAAGTCTAGGATCGATCGCCTGGTCTGTTTCCAGGAAGTGCTGGGCCGAGGTTTGACTGGCACCGTGCTGACTGTGTGGCTGGGGTGGGAGAAGGGCCCCACACAGCGCGGAGTCCTCCCCGAGCCTCTGCGTCCTCTGTTCATTTCCCCTCCGTTTCCCTATGCAGCTCTCTGACCCCGCAGTGCTCGGTCTGGAGCTGTGAGCTCAGATTCATGCCTGGCAGTTCAGGCTCTGACACCGTTACAAAGAGTAATTTGACCTTTTGGATTTGAGTTAAAATAGAATGCACTTTTATCTGCAATACTGCTAAACTCCTTTAGGACTTCTAGTAGCTGGAATGTAGACATCACTGGATTGTGTAGGTGGACCACCCTGTGGTTTCTGGATATAGCTACTTCTTTCTTTCAGATCTGGGTATATGCAGTCGTGTGTGTGTGTGTGTGTGTGTGTGTGTGTGTGTGTGTGTGTGTGTGTTTAGCTATGCGTTTCCCCCCTGTTTTCATGCTTAGAAAATCCAGTCTGGTGTTGAGAGCACAGGTCCTTGTCTTGCCCTAGGAGGAGCCCATGTAGTCTTTCATATGGAGTAGGATGCTGATTTAACTTTATCACAGACACACTATCGGCTTGAGCAACTTTCCTTCCATTTCTAGTTATGAAACTTTTATCATGAAGACACCTTCAACTTTGTCAAGGCCTTTTTTTCACCCATTAAAATGACTGCACGCTCTCCTCTTCTGGTTAGTGATATGCACAACTATGTTAAGTGATTTTCAGATGTTCAGCAAAACTTGTATTTGTGGACAAGTGTTCTTTGTTTGTTGTATTTTGACCAAATCTCTGCTAAGATTTTGTGTGGAGTTTCTCCAGCTGTGTTGAGATCTACTGTCTGTAGTTCTCTTCTGGAAGGTCTCTCCTTGGGTCTTCCCATCACAGTAATGCTGGCTGTAGGGGTGAGGAGGAAAGCGTCCCCCCTCCAGCTGTGAGCACAGCATGTGGAGCTGACACTCCTGCTTCTGCAGGTGTTTGCCGAGCCCACAGTGAGCCCACTGCACCTGCAGCTCTGTTTACAGGACACGCAGCCATCGCTGAAAAGCTTTTCAAGGCAGCAGATTTGGGCTTGTCCCTGCTCTCTTGTTTGCTTCACTCTTGATTGTTCCGCACTCTAGGCTGATAACTTGTTTTCTTCTGTGACCCTCCTTTTTCTCCAACAAGGGGCCCGTCTCCCCCCAGCAGGTTGCCCTAAGGAGCTTGGGGTACTTCACAAAAATTGTGATCTGTGCCATTTTGATTTTATCTCAGCTCAAAATGCCTTCCAAATTTCCCTTTTGATCTTTTTTCTTTGACCTTCGGGGTTATTTAGAAATGTGTTATTTAGTTTCCAAATGCTTGGGGATTTTTCAGGGCTCTTTCTCTTATTGATTTCTAATTCCATTCCACTATATTCTGTGAAAGCCTCTGAGGACCTAAATCCTTTCAGCTTCACTGTGACTTCCAGGACCCCAGGCGGTCATCTCCCGTGCGCCAGAAGGAGCTCAAATTGGGCTGTCGTTAAGCAGCGTTTCTTACACACCAGAGTTTCTATTCTACTACTTTCTGTCCACCTATTCTGCAATTATTAAGAGAGCATCTTGGAAACCTCGCACTGTTATTGTGGCTTTTTTCAGACTTACCTTATCGCATCAGCTTTTATCCGACACACTCTGAAGCTTTCTCGTTAAGAGTGCGGGGTTAGGGTTGTGACGTGACTTGGGAAATTCTCCCCTTTACAGTAAGGAAACAAGGCCCAGGGGCGCTCCAGGCTCTACACTGGAGTTTCTAGGGTACCACACAGGCACCCAGAGACATAGCATTGGTGTGGGCATCCGTGTCCACGCCTGCCATTCCCCCCACTCTGCACCATGTTTGTCTGAAGTGCGTTTTCTGTGGAAACGTGGGTCTCACTTTTTAACCAACCTCTCCTCATCCTAACAACTCGTGCTTAACTCGGAAGTCATTGTTGTGTCCATCATCTGGCAAATTGTTTTCCATCCCCCCACTCCCCCATGTGTTATTTTGAACTCCTGTTTGTCTTCCTCTGAGGTAACTCATTGTTCTTGCACTTTCCTGTCATCTCCTCGGTTGCTTTAAGTCCGACGTAGCTGTTCTGTGGTCGCTCCGGGCTTGGACCACCGGTCTCCACCCCCGCCTCGCCTCACACTCAGTCGATTCCACACCACTCCACAAAAGAGGAAGACGCTTGCAGTGCTGTCTCCTACCATTTTGCTTTGGCCATAAAATCCATCTTTACACACGCTATAAACAGACGAAAGACAATGTTATGGACCACATTTTGCCAACAAGTTGAAATTAATAACTCAGTTGAAACAGGGACCAATGGACTGAAAATCCAATTGACCAAAACTGTCTCAGAAGAAACAGGGAGTTGGCATCTGCTGTATTGCATGAGAGGTGGAGAGAGCTGTCACCTCTAGAGAGCTCAAGTGTGTCCTCTGGCGGGACAGGACCCGTGACACCACGTCCCGCGGCGGCAGTAAGAGGTCCTCTAAGAAGAAGGTTGGCTGATCCATGTTTCATCTTAACCTCAGACACTTCGCTAGAGCTTCAGTAACAGGCCAGTACCTTTCCCACAGACAGCTGGGTCAAAAGCTGACATCCAGGCTGCAAAACGCCTCACACCTGAGGAATCCATAAACCCAAAGTAACTTCGGGTACGGGGAGGAGCTACTGTTAGACAAAGAAGTTTTCGTGAATTGTGGTCATAAAAACCAAGAAGTCATGAAGAACCACACAGAAATGGATGCACAAAATGGGAGCTGGGCCAAAAGGGGAGGAGCAGGTACCACTGGGTGGACTGTGACTCCCTGATCTCAGCCAGGAGGGACTCTGGTGATCTTCTGTGGTGACTTCACTGCCCCACCCGGCCAGGTCCCTCCTGGGCTTTGCCAGGCAGGACATCGGTGTGGCCTCCAGAGCAGCACAGCCAGGCGGGGCGCTACTGTGGGTCACTGTGACGAGCCGCCTGGCAAAGGACCGCGGGGTGGGGGCTGTCTCAGCCAGGAGTGGGTGGGGAGTGCCAGACGTGACTCTGCCACACTGCGCAGCGGGACACAGCTTTTTCATGTTGGTCCTGGTCCGTGTGTCCTTCCCTGGTGCCCACTCCAGCCCTGGTGGGTCCAACACCAGCCAGAAAACTGAGTAGGAGGGCTGGAGCTACACACCCACGCAGACCACAAAGCCCATCCCCATGGCCCCCTTCTCTCGGGGTGGACCTTTGCCTGTAGCTTCAGGAGCTGAGGAAAGGAGGAGACTGACACAGGAAGTTTAGAGAAAGGGACGTCCCGTTTGCGGGCCAAGACAAGTCTCAACTGGAAGGGACCACCCCACTCTGTTGTCTGAGCCTGAGCAGGGGAGCCCAGGCGAGGGTGAGGACAGTGAGGGGACGTAGCTGCACCAAGTGCCCGTGCCCACCACACGCGATGTCCATCCTCACACGGCCCCAACCGCATGCCGGGTCACAGGGAGCCGGGTCACTTACCCTGCACCCTTGCGCACTTCAAAGGCTTCTCGGCGTTCTCATTCGCAGCCGTTTCCCTCTACTCTTCACCACTCGGAAACTTCTAGGTCGTGCACATTATCCGAGGACCCAGAGCCATGAATTCGCTGCTGCTCCAAGAACGAGGCAGGGGATGGTGGACAGCGCGCTCAGCTGACACAGGCGGATGCTCACCACGAGTCCTTGCAGCACAATCAGGGGCCAAGCTGACCTTGTAAACGTGTCAAGTCCGCGAGAGGAGGTGGCCTGGGTGGGACTGTGCACTGCTGAGATTTTCCAGAATAGGAAAGGAAGGGAGGGAGGAAGAGAGAAAAGGAGGGAGGGAGGAAGGAAGGAAGGGATGAAGGGAGGGAGGGAAGGAGGGAAGGAGGGAAGGAGGAAGGAGGGAAGGAGGAAGGAAGGAAGGGATGAAGGGAGGGAGGGAGGAAGGAAGGGATGAAGGGAGGTAAGGAGGGAGGGAGGAACACTGGCCCTCGCAGGCCTTCAGCCCCACCACGCTGCTGGCTGGTCCACACCAGGCCCTCCACCGTGGATCAGCAGTGAGCACAGGCTGGTGCACCAGGCGGGACTCCAAGTCTGACCTCTTTCCCCTTGCAACCCCTCCCCAGCGCCCTGCTGGGAGTGGACGTGGACCCGTGCAGCTCCTCCACAGCCTCAGTTAGGAGCATGCAGTGGACACCGGGACAGGACCAGGCCCGGGAGAGCCGCAGCCCCTTCGCAGAGCTCCACCTCCTTCACGTCGGGTCTCCAGACTCAGACAGGAGGACGCTGAGACCAAAGAGGCGTGGGGAGTGCTCCCAGCCTGAGCGGGTCCGTGAGGGAGGGAGCTATCCCAGTGTGACTTGGCTAGGTTTGCCCTGTGACCAGCATCGGCCTGGGCACTGGCTGGAACTGGGCAGCCATGGCCCTGTGACCTTGGACACAGGCGAGGCAGGAAAACATGGCACCATGTCCCTCCAGGACGGTGAAGGTCCAGTCTGCATTGGCAAACCCCGGAGCCCTGAAACAGACGCCATGGGAATGTGACGCAGGATGCCTGGGGTCACTGGGCAGTGTCCACCTGGGGATCCTTGCCACAGCCACGAGTGAGGACTTCAGTGGGGACACGTGAGGGCATCCCAGGGGTTGATGCAGTGTCCAGAGCATCAGCTGCATGTGGCCTGTGGTACTAACCTCCTGGGTCACCCTGTGAGGGCCCCAGGTTGCTCTGGGGGCACCTGGGCTATGCTTCTGAGGAGGAACATGTTGGGGTGGGAGGAGGAGCTTCACCCAAGCCGGATCTCACATCCAGGCCTGCCCAGCTCTCTGCTTCCTCCGGAGGCAGCAGACACATGGGCTGTCCTTGCACACACTGTGAATACACCCTCCTCGCCGCCAAGCTGCACAAAGCCTGCCAGGGAGTTCTTGAGGATTTCCTGTGGGTTCTGAGAAAGGGCTGCCACCTCCTGCCTGGCCGTCTCTCCATGGCAGGCACCAGCTCAGGGTGCTTCCTCTCCAGCTGCAGGATGAGGGCGTCCATGACAACGCAGAGCCCGAGGCCGTGCACTCCCATTCCTGACGCTCGCTGACAGTGGTGTTAACAGCAGGCACCTGGCCATCCCTCAGCCCTGTCTCCCCACGGTGTGGATGACCTGTTTCTGTATTCTAGCTCTGCCAGAAAAGACTTCATCTGACTCCTTTTAATTATTTTCCAGAAATGATCCATTTTGCATGAAAACTCTTGTAGGGTCTATTTCATTCCTGCAAGTCATCACTTTGTCATGAAAATTTCCAAGTATCCCAGCCCATAGCCAAATTAGCTTGGCCTGGACTTTAATCACAGAGCAAAGGGTGATTTGACTTACATCTTGGGCAGAAGCACTCCTGGGATCTGGCCCAAAGAGCCATGGATTCCCTTTCCCTAAGAGTGAGGTCCCAGAGTCAGGGTCCTTTTTATGAAACTTGGGGCACAGCCAGGTGGCCGCTGGAAAGCCAGGGCCCTGCATGCTCAGATCCACAGAGCCACTGGTATGAGGACCCCATTTCTAGCCCTGACTCCTCTATTTGTTCTGTTCTTACCGTGCATTTGCCGTGTGCTGTGGACAGCAGAGAACGTGACAATGTGGCTTCCATCCCCCCCGACTGCCGACACCACCCGGGCTCTGCAGTCCCTAAACGGCCCCCCAGGCCAGTGCGTGTGGTCCCCACCTCCGTCCTGCAGTCTGGACCTCCAAAATCACCCGCTAGGCCCCAGAGCCCCCAAGGAGGAACCGCTGTGCAAGCAGCTCCTGAGCTAACAACTCACTCTGAGAAGACAATGTCAGACTTAATCAGGAGCCACGACTCCGGTCGCTAAATCAAGTGGAGAGGAACCGCTGAATTCCCAAATGCTGCTCCAGAGAAACAACTCTGAGTCCAGGAAAATGCGACGTTTACAAGGATTGATGAAGGCCCGGAGGCCTGCATTCCTTGGCCTGCCTCCGCCGGTTCACCATGGGGCCCAGAAGTGCACCAGGCCGGGGTCCACAGGCTGCATGCCGGCTGTTCAGAGCTCTTGGTCCTGTAGGTGACGGGTCGCCTGAGGGTGCCACTCCTTCAACAGGGCTGTGGAGATGCCCCGGGCCCAGGTGGCCTCACAGGCCCGGGACATAGCAACCATCACGGACCATGCTTTCATGCAGGACGCTGGACATAGGCAGGCAATGAGCAGGCTGGGCACCTGTGGGGCACGCTGGGGGTGACAAGAGTGTAAAGGGCGTGGGATGTGGCTAGGAAGATGCCCTTGCACCCGAGCCCCAGCCTAGGAAAAGGCTGGGGGCTGTGAGGATGTGAAGTGGACTTCAGGATTGAGACCATGGGGCCCGCAAACCCTCCTGCCTTATCAAGGGGCCAAGGGGTGAAGCAGCTGGGAGGTGCCGAGAGGCCCCGCCCACAGCCCAGGACAAGCAGAGCGACCCACCCAGCCCCCATGCCACCTTGGCCTGTGCTACCAGAGAGCTCATGAGTGCAACTATGAACATCAATTTCAGCCAGCTGTGGTGGCGCACACCTGTAATTCCAACACTCAGGAGGCTGAGGCAAGAGGGTCACAACTTCAAGGCCAGCCTGAACTGCGTGGTGAGAACCTCATCTCAAAAAAAAAAAAAAGAAAAAGAAAGAAAAAGAAAACAAAGGATCTGACACCTGAGAGCTACAGGGCAAATGGCTTGGCTTTGCCTCCAAGGTGGCCCCGTCCCCAAGGCAACCCCCAACTTCCGAGTTGCGGGGTCACCTCTTCCTCCAGCCCTGGGTTTCCCATGTCTGTGTGGTAAGGACAGACTCCCCCTGACTGTGTCCCACCGTCTTCCTCTGCCCTCTGACCTTTCCCAGTGCCCCACCAATGCCCCCTCCTGAGGGGGAAACTGAGGCCCAGACCAGTGATGTCACTGACAGGAAGGAGCAGAGCAGCGTGGTCACGCCAGCATGGGAGCAGGGCGGTCAGACCGTCCAGAGGTTTCTGGGCCCTGGTCTCTGGCCTTCTCCTCCTCAGCACAGAAAGCTCTGAAGTCCACCCAGCAGCGTCCCCAGCCTCCCCGCGCCCTGTGAACCCCGAGCCCTGGAAAGACAGATGGGACCTGTTGCTGTGCTGCCCCCAGGACTGAAGTCTCATCTGCAATCACTGCAGGCTGCACACGGGCGTGAGAACAGAGGAGAGAGACACCCAGGGGCCCCGGGACTCCACCCAGCTGGACTCCGGCCAAAGGTCATAGCCAGGCACTGACCATGACAGGGGCAGGACGGGACCACTGCCACCCCACGGACCCCTGGGACTCTTTCCCCGCACTCCTGCAGACCCCTCTCTGTGTTCACCTCTTCACTTTGCCATCGGATGGCTAGGGCCAAGAGCCTGAGAAGCCAGAGGGGCTTCAGGGGACCCCAAGCCCACGGCCCCACCCAGAAAGGTCCTCAGATGAGATCTCCAGGGCCACAGTCACAGGTGGGGATGAGACACATCTGTGGTTGCTGAAGACCCTGACTTACACCTGTGCAGCTGCCCAGGTCAGGGAAGACCCACGCCAGGAAAGAGTAACTCACAGCACCCGCGCGGGGGCATCTAGCACTGTGTCTGCAGTTACCACGCTTGTCACCCCTCACAAGGGCTTTCCATGGCCCGTGTTTCCTTTCATACCAAGGGGCCATGTCTGTAACAGCGACCTTTTGTCTCCCAAGACTAACGGGTCCTTGTGTGGTGAGCTTCATAGCGGCCACATGGCTGGCGGCAGGCCTGAGGGTCTCTCTCCCTCTCCTCTCTGTTTCCTTCCCCTAGAATGCTTTCCAGTATTCTCCTGAGTGTCCTAGCTCAAATGCAAAGTTGATTTCCCACTGCCACGGGTGTCGCTGAGTTAGATTTCCTGCTTCAGGTTCAATCTGACTGCGTAAATGTGATGCCGCAGCCGCAGCTCCTCCGCCGCCTTTTTAACTCCGGAACGGTGTGAGCAGCCTGTCCTACAACCTCCTACTGCTTCCTGCTCCCGCGGCTGCCTCGCTGAGCTACGCTTTCCTGGTTTTCTGTCCTACAACCTCCTACTGCTTCCTGCTCCCGCGGCTGCCTCGCTGAACTACGCTTTCCTGGTTTTCTTGACATTTACTGGACATTGCTTGGATTAACTTTCAGGGGAGTTTGTCCTTTGGGCTTTGGTGTGGGGATTGGGTTTGGGGTCCTGTCTGTCCGTCTTACCCAGTCCATCGAACCAGCTCTCTCCGTTCGGGACTGGACCTGCGAGGCTCTGGCAGGTGTGTGACATGCTGGTGTAATCAGGACACCGGTGTCCACACACCGCCAGGCTCCCTGAGCGGCCGCTCTCCTGCCTGGGAAACCGGGTGCCGCTCCTGACGCAGTGCCGGGGAGGCCGAGGCTCTGCGGCATCTGTACGTCTGGGCCCCGGGACCAACCGGGTCTGCACAGCACCTGGCACCTGGGCTTGGGGGTCTTAGGAGGGTCTTCGGCATGAGGTAGGGGTCGGGCTGGGGCAAGCAGGGCAGGACAAAGGGCTGGGCAGAGGGAGTAACAGGACGAGGGCGAGTTATTTGGGTTTTTTTAGTGAAGCAACATTTTTAAACCAGAATTTCTCTGTAGAAACACTAACCCACAGCCACCTCCCCGAGGGCTAAGAAGTCTTACTTCTTTCTCCTCAAAGCTGCTTCTCCAATGAATGATTTCAAGCCCCTGGGTGGCCCTGGATGAAGACAGCATTGGAAAGGCAGAAACTGGAACTGGTTGCAGGAAGGCCCCCAGGAAGCCGGGACCGTCCTGGTGCCACGGAAGATTTCGACCTCGCCCCAGGGGTGTGGGCAGGACTGACGCCACCGTGTCTGGTGTAGCGCCTGGCCTGAGGTCACCGCCCCGAGATGAGTGGCACACGAGGCGGAGCGGACGCCTTCCCTCCTGGGGTGACCTGCAAAGCCACCGCGTGAGGACAGTGGCAAGGCGCACAGGCTCACAGCCTGCAGGGCAGGACACCAGGGCCTGGCCCTCCTGCTGACACCACAGACAGCCACAGGGAGAGAACTGCAGGGTCCACAGGCATGCCAGACCATGGGGACCATGTGCTCAGCCTGGCATTTGGCAGAGCAAGTAGCCTGGAGCTCAGAGACAGGGCCTAGTGCCACTGCCCAGCTCCACAGACCACACAGGGTCCTCGGGGACAGGGGAGGGGGGCAGATGGGGCTCCGTGAGGCCCCTGGGAAAACCACAGGATACAAACACAGGGACACGCAGAGGCTGGCCTTTCAGCTCTTCCCGCAGCCTGGGGTCCTCCACACCACCCGTCCATCAAGACTCAAGAGGGCAGGGGAACATGATGTCATGGAGAGAGGCAGATTCCAGTCGTCCCCAGTTGGAGGTGATTGCTGGGGGCTGTGGGGTTCACAAGGATCAGGGCATTAGTGCAACCGGGCCAGGGACCAGGTTGGCATTCTGTGTTGGACTTGAGTTGGACAGCGTCAAGAGGTAGAGAAGCTGACGGTCCCTGGCCAGGTGCTGAGGACCTCGGGGTGGCTGTGCAGAGGTCATCATGGCTCCCCCTTCCCAGCCACGGCAGATCAGGACCAGAGATCTGCTGCCCTGTGGGGCCTGGCCCCCTCCATCTGCATGGTCAGCCATGATTTTATTTATTGTCCACTTCCACCCCCGTGGGCAGCCTCATAAAACATGGCTGAAATTTCAAGCTGAGATTTTGCATCCTCCTTAGCTCTATTTACTGTATGTGGCTTTCCATCTTTGTAGTCTGCTGCTTTCTGTTTTACAAGAGGGCCTTCCCCGAAATCACCTTATAGAGGCACAATATTCCACTTTATGAGTGTGGGGTTACGAATGGACATAATGAAATACCTAGGTTGCTTCCAATGCCCACTCGTATAAACAACACTGCAGTGAACATTCTGACAGCCGTCTCTGCACATCTAGTTAGCAAATCCATCAACACTTCCTGGGAATAGAACTTCCTGGGCATAATGCAAGGAGGATGCTAATGACATGAGGCTTTCTAAGGCTTCCATTGCATATTTTCAAACCTCTTCCCAGAAAATGGTGTTAATCCAAGCAGCACTGCATGAGGAGCCGCTTCTCTGAAAGCTGCACTGCCCCAGGGTTTAGAAGAAAATGCAAGAGGAATGGTGTGCATGCGGTTATTGCTCCCCAGGGTACTGACATCAACCCCTCACTCACGGGAGGCAAACCCTCCTGAGCCTGACCTGTCCCCATGCAGGCCACCAGGGGCCACCGCCCTGGCCTCCTGCTCTGCCTTCCCAGGCTTGCAGCTGCTCCTGGGTCTCCACGGGGTCCTTGTGTGCCCTGAGCTCCCTCTCCCCACCCTGCCCTCATCTGCGTGAAGGGGGGGCAGCACTTGCGCTCCACCTGCCCAGGTCTAACGAGCTGTGCTGTCCCTCCCCATGCTCTTGTTCACGTCCATCACTATCACAGTGCTTTTAGATTTGCTTCTGTCTACGTCCCTTCCCCGACCCAGTTCCCACTCTCACATGGGAGGCACACTCAGCAAACTGAGACACTGTCTGAGAAAAGCATGTTCAGGGTACCAGAGAGGGTGCCTGGTGGGGATTCACCAGAGGGAGAAGGGAGGGAAGGAAGGACACACAATGGGGGGAGGGATGGATGGAGGGGTGGGTGGGTGGTGGATGGGTGCATGGTGGGTGGATGGATAGATGGAGGGGTGGATGGATAATAATGTGGGTGGATGAATGGTGGATAGGTATGCAGGGAGCGCATAGACTGATGGGTTGGTGGATGGATGGATACATTAGTGAATAGATGAGTGGATGGATGGGTAGATAGGTGGAGGATGGATGGATGGATGGATGGATGGATGGATGGATGGATCAATTGATGGGTGGGCGGATGGGTGGATATAGATGGGTGCATGGTGGGTGCATGGATTGATGGTAGATGAATGGATGGATGGGTGGGTGGGTGGATGGATGAATGAATAGATTAGTAGATGACGGGTAGGTGGATGGGTGGATGGTGGATGGGTGCATGGTGGGTGCAGGGATTGGTGGGTGGGTGGGTGGATGGGTGGATGGACACATGGATGGACACTGGTCCCTCTGCCCAGTTTTTCACTGACATAGTAGGGTGTTTCCTTTTCCTCTCATTCTTAATAGCCCCGTAAGTATTCTAATAGTGAACCTTTTCTGGCTGTACGGCCATATCCTCATCAAGGATTCCCTCCCTTACATCAGAATTGTTGTGGGGGGGTGGGGGCAGCTGTCACAGGAGTGTGGAGCACAGGAATGTGGACCTTTCCCG
Organism: Chinchilla lanigera; assembly: GCF_000276665.1. Lineage (NCBI taxonomy): Eukaryota > Metazoa > Chordata > Mammalia > Rodentia > Chinchillidae > Chinchilla > Chinchilla lanigera. Next base: position 32,591,598 of record NW_004955413.1, read on the forward strand.
CTTTAACTCTGTGGAGTCCTGCCTGGCTGATTTGGGAGTGCCCTTCCTCACGCACTGGTTGGAGCAAAGCAGTCCGGCCAGTGAGTCGCCCAGGCCCGCGGATGCCTTCCTCCCAAGGCCGGCATCTCGGGCGCTCACTGCCTCCTTCTGCAGACTCTGCCTGACCTCCTCGTCTCCAGACCGCATGTCCCACAGTGGCCATCCTGCTCCTCTGGGCCCCTGGGGTCCCCCATGGGCTTGGGGTGCCAATGCGCCTCCTTGGCTTCTGCTTCCTGGCTGCCTTTCACTTCAGGGCTCCTCCTGCAGCCAGCTGACGTCCAGGGACACACAGGACCCCTGCGGGAAGGCTGTGCCCTGCAGCGGGTTCCACACACCTGGGGAGGGTGGCTCTCTGCTTCACTCAGCCACACTGGGCATGTGAGGTCCCAAGGCTCCCAGGGGCAGCTGCTGACTGCTCCTGTCGAGTCCTCCTCTGCACCGTGGTGCCCCCCTTCCACCCAGTCCCTGTGCCTCTGCTCCATGGATTCGCACATCCCAAGCCCCAGGAGAAGGCAGTTTCCACAGGAGACAGGCGCCACTCTTGGGGAGCATCCCAGGCGGGGCCCCACCAGGCTCTGGATGTAGTCAGGGTGACTGTGCCCCGGGGTCTCCAAGGCCAAGGTCACTAAGGGGATAGAGGACACAGGGAGATCAAGACGAACTCACAAGAGCAGAACGACAGATTACAAACAAGGCTGTTGGGTCAGAGCCTGGCCCCTGCTCTTGCTCCTGACTTCCGCTGGCCACGGTCCCCTCCAAACAGTCAAACGTGGGGCAGTCTTGTGTTAGCTTAGATTAATGAGCAGATTATTCATCCTGAAGCATCAGTTGCATCTTCAAGTAAAATGCAAAGAGCACTGTGTCCACACGGCGTCCCCAGCGCACACTACCCCCGCTTCGCCTGATCAGACACCGAGTCCTCCCGAGTGCAGGGCCAAAGCCACATCACGACACACAAGGAGCAGGAGAGGCAGAGCCAGCAGCAAGGCTGAGCACGGCGCTCACGGCCCTCACAAGTGCCTGTGAGGGCCAGGACGGCAGGCGGCCGGCTCTGAGCAAGGCTGTAGAGCCTGGAGACCCCTGGGGTGCTCTGTGCTTTGTGCTCGCCTACCTGAGTGCCTCGGGAAGGATTCTGTAAGCCAGGAGCCCTGGGCTTGTGGGAAGAGGCAGTCCTGCCCTGGCCAGCAGGGGCAAGGACGGCCGAAGGAGTCAAGGGTGTGGAGGAGGGCCCCGGCTCTCACCTTGCTGGGACCCAAGTGACTCATGTGCATGTACACAGAGCCCAATCCCAGGGCCTCTTCCTGTGTCCCCATCAGCGGCCAGAGGGCTGCCTTCGGCGGGGCGGAGGTTGGTGGACTCCCTGGGGCCCTGCTCGCTGTGTTCCTGAGCATGAGTACCAAGCGGGCAGACAGGCAGGCGGGCGGCATTGCCACCTGGCACAGTGGCCTTTCCAGTTGTCTCCAGACAGATGGAGCCAACGCCCAGCCACCACCAGGGCCAGCGTGGGGACGGCAAGAAACACAGGCGCTGAGTGGCACTGGGACGTGTGTGAAGCAAACTGAGACCCACAGGCGGGCGGCGCCGCTTCCTGGGAGAGGAGCTGTGTGTTCCGGCTGCCAGGCGTTTCCGGCTTCTTTTCTGCCCCTCTCCCAGGACATCTGGTCCTCAGCTTTCAGCAAGGATGCAGGGTCTCACGCAAAGCACCATGGGCTGCCACCCGCTGTCTGCCCTCTGCGTTGTGCATGGCACGGGTGAGCGTAAGATCCGCCTCGGGCAGCCTCCACCCCTGCGGACGAGGAGAACCCACAGAGAAACAGGGAACCCGCATGGCAGTGTGGAATGGATGAGGTCGGCTCCTGCCTTGCTCTATGATTCGTCAACACAGAGCAAAGGGTCTCCTTCCTCACGGCCCAGGCCGAGGCCCCAGCTCTTCTAGAGCATGTGGTCTCAACGCAGCTATCTCAACGTGTGGGCCCGTGCCTGAGAGTACAGTGGAGGTGTCTGCACAACACACGTGAGGTTCAGCACGCGTGACCTCAGGCAACTCTGCAGCCTGTGCCCTCTGCTGGCTGTGCTGTGGACTGTGAGGCCTGGGTGGCACACGGCAGTCACAAACCTTCCCAGGAACACCAGTGCTGTTCCTGCCCTCCCAAGGTTACTGCGGTTTCCTCCTCTGGCTGGGCAGCGGCCAAGCTGGGGCTGATTTGAGTCAGGGCCGTGAAGGTGGCACCAGGTGTGGGCCAGGCAGAAGGGGCTGCTGCAACCGGGCCCTGGGGGTGGACAAGGATTCCGGAGCGAGCCAAGCCACCTATACCCACAAGGCTTCAGCACTACGTGCTCTCTGGCACATGATCAGAGCCAACCACACTCTCTGGGACAGGGTAGCGATCCCACACTAAGAGCAGGAGCAGGACTGGATACTTCCTGAGTGCCAGATATACCTATCACAAGCACGTGGCACCCCTGTGTCCCAGGAAGCGGGCTCAAACCCAGGAAGCAGCCCTGCAGGGAAACCAGCTGCTCTGAGACTCCCAGGCATCCAGGCCTGATGGCCTTCTTGGAACGCTATGCAGCTGGCACCTACAGAGCACCCCAGCATCCCCCCACACCCAAGTGGTTACACGATCCTGACTCAACAGGGCCGTGCAGAATAAAATCACCCTGAAGACTGGAAAGCTCTAGAAAAAAAATAAGAAACTTCTCTTACCACTGATGCAAATCAAACGGATCCACACCCCAATGTGCACAGTAGCTCTGAGATTCTTATCAAAACCCCCTTAAGTTCTAAATGGCATTGCAGGGACTTCAAATGTGTAAGTCTCACTGTAGATCACAGGGTGGCTGATCAGGGTAGACCAGTTAACATCCTTGGAGGACAACACAGCTTGACGTTGGTTGTCGAATGTGAAGATGCCCTGGCAAAAATAGCACCCAGACTCCTCCTACATTTTGGCAGACACCACAGGAAGGCTCTGTGCCTTTGGCCCTTGGTTACTGCATTGGGGAAAATAGTTCCGCTGCTCACAACTAGCCAAGGCAGCAATTAAAGGGACAGCTGCATCTCCCGAGGGGCTGACAGCTCCGCCTCATTGTCACTCACTAGGACCCTCTCAGAAATCAGCTAGTCTGCTGTCTAATTACTGTCAGATATGAAGGTCCGAGTTCAATTACTGTGAAACAAAAACAGACATTTTTGGTGCAACTCCTTCGGTATCTAATTGGACTCTCTCTGGCAAGTCTGCATAGAAGGTCAACCCAATCAGTCGCCAGGGACACCTGCGCAGACTCTTGCGGCACAGCGTGTCCCATGCTGTCGCAGCACCTGCCACGTCCTGCTGTGCCATCCCTTCCTCCGCGAACACTTACGTTTCCTACCAAGGGTCTCATTTTCCTTAGATTCTATATTTTGAAGGAACGCTTATATCACTGAGAAATTACAGCCTTGATGATCCAGCTCTGCTCCTCATCATACTTTCAAAAAAGAAAATGATTGAAGTATAAAAATAAAAATTTGACCTTCCCTGGGCCAGAAAACCCTTCCTGCACACCGCTCCATGCCTCCCGGTTTGGCTCCTCCAAGACCAGCCTGGAAACAGGGACCCTGCCCCTTGGAGTCCACTCCAGACTGACGTTGCCTAGAGTTTGTTCCAACCCTGGAAAAGATCAAAGATGCAAGGAACACACAAACAAGCAATAACACACAAGAAGTTAAAGCATAAAAATAAATGAAACACATGCAAAGGGCGAGCTTTAAAATTCCCGATGTTTTGAGGACAAGGGCTTGGCCATGGTTGGACACTGTGTGCGTCTGGGTGCCGTGTCCTTGCCTGTGATACCAGCTTTGTGGTCCTCAGCTGGAGCTGCCTGCGCCTTCACACAGCAGCAGTGAGGAGATGAGACGATGATTCCCCGGCCAGCGTGGGTGAGGTGTGCATTTCAGGTGGTGTTTGACAGTTTCTGCCTCCAAAACCCCCCACCCGCCTCTTTTATTTTGCTTTTCCAGTATCAAGTTTGCCGCAATTTCAAAATAGGCCATCCTGAGTCCAGCAGGAGACACTATCAGGGCATTTGCCACAGACCAGGTGTTCCCTGTCCCTGCAGACACCAGGTAAAGCAGCTGAGCTGAGGCAGTGCTCCCGGAGCCACAAGGTCTGAGGAGCAGGACTCCGAGGAGGGTTTGCAAGGAGACCCTACCTTCCAGAAGGCTTTGAGAGCATGTCACATGCAGATCCCCACAGGGTGCGCCGACTGAAAGGACATTCCACTCCCCTTTCTGAGCTGCTCAGGTGAGGATGCTGAATGCATGGCAACCTCAGGTGACCTGGTGCGCTGTCTCACCCTGAGCACTCCAGGCCTATGCTCTGCGAGGTGGCACGATCCTAATCCTAATCCTGATCCTGCCTGCAGTGGAAACCACAGGACTTTGACAGCTCCACCAGCTGAGCTACTCAGTGACATAACACCATAGCCTTGCTCTGCAGTGTAAAGCCAGAGCCTGCAAAGGGCAAACAGGAGGCATTTCCCTTTGCACGGCCTGAGATGCACTAGGACACACTCATCCCAGACCTCAGGGTCGCTG
>NW_004955413.1:32596793-32688162 GCF_000276665.1 Chinchilla lanigera
CAGACCTCGGGGTCGCTGCCTGAGATACACTAGGACACACTCATCCCAGACCTCGGGGTCCCTATCTGCAATTACTTCATGTCAGGTTTCATTTAAAGAGAAGCAGAAGACCTTTGTCCCCAAAATCCACATCTTTCATGTCCTTAGCTGGACAAAATTCCTAATAACCCTCCAGCCATCCCAGGAACGGTGAGCTCAGGGGTGTGCTCCCAGCGCACGAGCTCGGCACAGTCTCAGCAGAGCTGGGAAGGGCAGGGGCGGGCAGCCTCCCCCCCAGAGCCCCTGCTCTGCAGAGAGCCCCTCCTGCCCGGCAGGCACGCGTGCACCTGAGCCGCGGTCTAAGCCAGGTCCTAGAGGGCAGGGCACCTGCCCCACACTGCAGACCTCACTATGCTGCCACCACAGTCAGAGTCCACACCCGCGTGAACGCCTGGCAGAGCCTCCACCCTGAGCGGGGACCTGGAGCAGCTGGGTCTGTGGGCACCGCCTGGGGCAGCTGCGGCCGGAACCGAGCCCACGGGCAGAACCAGCGTATCCAGGAAACCACAGGAACCCAGCAACCGTGCTCACCCTGCCCAGCGACAGCTGGCCAAACCTCTCACAGCAGCAGAGGAAGACATAACAGGACTCCTGCGGGGCTACGCGAGACGCATCAGCGTGACGCCCTCAGTGGACGTACCTGGGGTGCCGTGCCCCCGCGGGACCCCAGCCCAGGCACAGACACTGTTTTTACCGGGACCTATGGGGTGGCATGTGGGCAAGTTAAAACATACAGGCCACTCGTGAGAGAGACCACATGCTTAAAAGCCTGTGCCCGCCGCTTCCACACGCAGGACAGCAAACCCGCCCTCGGGGCAGGAGGGGTCCTCTGTGACATGTGTCTCAGGGCAGGGGCAGGAAGGGGGCCAGGTGATGAAGGAGGCCTGGGGGCCTGAGGAGGGGACATTCGCCCCTCGGAAACCTGACGGTAGAGCTGCAGGCCCTTTCAGCGCCTCGCAGCTCCTCATCCTGAGCCTGCGGCTGGGCGGAGGTCTGTCCAGGCCAGCAGTGGCACGGAGCTTGGGGCTGGGCTTCATGGGCCTACATCACATCATCAATAATATCTTAAATGGCTTCTAAATTACTTCATTTATTAAATATCTGCCATGAGAATAAAAAAAAATGGAGTAATTCATTCTAATGAGAGGATTTTTCCCCCTAAAACTTTGCAAAGAAACAGCTCATAATAATTGTGGGCATCGAACCATCCAATGGGAGACTGGTTAGATCTTTCCACGCCTAAGGGGACTAATCTCCCCACACCCTGGGGAGTCAGGAGCCGGGAGGTGTAAGTGTTTGCTCACAAGCAATTCTGCTCGTCTGGGCCTGCGCTGAGCTGGGTCTGGGCCTCCCTGCAGCCCTCCTCTGCGGGGCGCCGGCTGCATGGGCGGGAGCCAGGCAGTAGCCATCCATCACTGTTTATGAGGTCAGCACAGAGGGTGCACTTGCAGCTGGGGGACTGGAACCAACTCCTGTGCCTGGGACAGGTGGGGCGTCCATTATGTCCATGGGGTGCCAGGGGGTGGTCCCAGGTGTCCTTTCTGGGGAGTATATGCAAATAGAGTGGCCAGAGCTTAATTGCTGCTGTCAAATCTTGGAAATCAAATTTATTGCCCGTGGATTTTGAAGCCTTCATTAAGAGTTTGGGGCTGCAGGGGCTGAGGGGGTAGGAGTCTGGACTGCATCTCTTAGCAAGATGTGGAGCTGCAGGGGTTTGTGAACACGCTTCCCAGCTATAATTCCAAAGTCCAAAATGTGCCCAGAGCTGAGCTGAGACCACCTGGGTCTACAAGGTGAGGAGGTGCTTGCAGGCTAGGCTGCCTCAGGCAAGGAGTGGAACCGGAAGGAGCAGGAGGGGAGAGGAACCGGAACCGGAACCGGAACCAGAACCAGAACCGGAAGGGTTTGCAGGAGGCCCTGCTCCGGCTCAGCCCACATGCTGAGTGTCACGTGGCAAAGGTCAGGGGTGCAGTGCTGCTTTCCTACCAAACCTGGAGAGTCCTCTGTCATCCCTGGTGTCCAAACCAAGACACAGGCTTGACAGGGAGGCTAAAATGACCAAGGGAAGGTTCGACTTTCACGTACACAGACATCGTGCTGCCCAAATGCTGAAACACCAGCAACGTGAATTGGCTGGAGATGTTCCTTCCGGATGGAACTCATGGGACCTGAAATTGACCCCTTCAGACATCCGAGCAATTCAGTCATTTTTAGTCTGGATTGCTGTGGTTTATGGTAAGGTTCACAACAGGGAAATTTGATTGTGTTGTCTCCCCCTGGATTGCCTGGGTTTTCACAGGAATCTGAGGATCAGCTGGTCCATTTCTCCTAAGATTTGTCAGGAGCTGCGCAGACTGTGCTGCAATTTGGGGAGATTTCGTTCATTCACTTTCCCCGCATCTTTATGTAACCTCTGCCTCTCCTGGCTTCTCTCATCTTGTTACTGCCTTCCTTGTGCTTTCCTGGGGTGAAGCCTAATCTTGTCGTATCTGGGGCACCCACACTGCTGTCTGCTGTCCAAGCCGCCCACTGGGATCATAAACTCAGCCCCGATAAAAAATGAGAGGGGCAAAGTCGAACAAAAGGAAGACACTTTGTTTGTGAAAAGGAAAGGGGAGAAAGGAGAAGGCAGGTAGATACCCTCATAAGAAAGAATAAGGGTAGGGGCTCCAGAAAGATGGAGGACCCGTGGGCCCTATGTTCCCAGCTGTTGTTACAGGGGGATGAGTGACTCACACACACACACACACACACAACTTGGCATAACCGGATTGGCTTCCGGGCACCTCTGCTAACGTCATTTCTTCCGGTTGTCTATGTGCAGCTTCTTTCTGCAGGTTACTTGTCCTTCACCTACCTTTGAAGGCCTTACCTTTGCGGTGAGCAGCTAGTTGGCACGGAGGTGCCTTACGGTGAGCTTAGAGTAGTAAGGGGACGCGTGGGTATCTACCGTACTCTATAATGACCCTAGAGTGACTAACAGTGCCTCTGGAGTGGAGCGCGTGTATCTAAGTGTGCATGTGCGTGCATAGGTGTGAGTCCATGCTGCCTTGAAGTTATTCAGCCCTCCCCTCAGTTTCCCTGTATTTTATTGGGGGTGGGGGTGGCTTATTATCTGTGGACTTGGCTTCTCTCTGTGTCCTGTCTGTCAGCTCTTGCTGGTCTCGTGGTGTAAGTCCCAAGGCCATTTGGTGCCTTTCCTTACCTGGTTTTTCTTTTTTTCCACCCTGTCGATGATTTGTTTCCCAGGGAAATTTTTTTAGTAAAGTTTTTTTTTTTTAGTTCCTTATAGTCAGGATTAGCTAGAAGGCTCCTATTCTATTTTCTCACCCACAGACCCCTGTCCTACAATCTTAATGTCATGAATTAGATTACTGATGTGAGGTCATTCTTTTTAATCCAAGTTTCACAGTTATGAATTTCTCTCTAGGCACTGTTAGCTGTCTGATCTCAGCGGCTTCCCTGACAGACAAGCTGCATCTCCTGGGTTAAATTTGTTGATTCTTTGTTTTTTTTTCAACTCAAATGTTTTTATTTCATTTGTGATTTCCTCCCAGAGCCATTGGTTATTTGGGGAAGGGTTGTTTAAATTCCACCTATTGGTGCATTTCCCAAACTTTCTCAGGCTGTTGGTCTCTAGATTCATCCCACTGTGGTGGGAGAACAGACCTGGCATGATGTTCACACTCACTGCGTACAGAAGTGCATTCTGCGACCAGTACAGAACCCAGGCGTCGGGTGTGCTGGAGGGCAGGCACTTGCCGGGGCTGCGGTTTCCCGGTGCACCCCTCTGCCTCCTGGCTGATTCCCCGTGCGGCTGCTCTTCGTCACTGAGTCTGGGGTACACAGCCTCCCACTGCTCCTCTTGCATGTTCTGTTTCTCCCTTCAACTCTGCACCTTCTCTTCACGGCTTTGGGGCCGTGTGTCTTGTGCACGGATGTTGATCATTGCTGCATCTTCACGAGGGAGCCGCCCTTGCAGCCTTATGAGGTGCACTTCTTGGTGTGCAGAGACATGGTTGCCCTTGACATCCACTCTGCATGATGTCACAGTGGCCGGCCCAGCCCCTCGCCAGAGCTGCAGCGTCTAAGTCTTTCTTCCCTCTCCCTTTCCGCCTCCTTTTTTTGCATCTGAAGTGTGTCTCCTGCAGACAGCACAGGTGCAATTTGCTGTTTGCTTTCTATGTGTCATACGTCATTTTTTCCCATTTCTTCACTACTGCATTTTTTTATGTCAAACAGGTACTTTTAGCATAGCTTTTTAACTTCTTTGTCATTTCTTCCACTCTGTCATTAGCAGTTCTTTTCTTAGTGTTGCCCTGGGGGTTACAATTAATATCTTAATTTGTACGGATCTGGTTTAGAATAATACCAATTTATTTTCAGCAGAATTAGTCTTGGCTCCTATAAGCCGCCTCCCTGCTTACTTTGTGCTGTTACAAATTACATTTCACATGTTGATCACCCATCAGCCCAGATGCATAATTATTGTCTTATGCAACTGTCTTGAAAATCAAGAGAAAAATTACAAACGAAAATAGATTTGTCCCGTCTTTTACGTTGCCCACACATTTATGTTTCCTACTCTTTTTATTTGCTCATGTGCTTTGGATCCCTGGCCTGGCATCCTTCTATGTCAGCCTGAAGAGCTGACAGAAGCTCTCAGCTTCTCCATCTTGTTCTGTCTTCCATTCCGCTCGGTTTTGAAGCTTGGTGTCATCGGAGATGGGGCCTTGCCTGGCAGGTTCACCCTTCCGGCCTTTGGTTTCCTAGCCTGGCCTGGTGGCTCTAAGGTCTCAGACAGTGCCAACTTCACTTCAGATCATGTTCACCTGTGAGGCGCTGTGTGCCCTCTTGCTGTTTGCTGTTGCAGGCCCCTCTTTGCCCGAGACCTTGGGCAGTCCGAGAAGATGTGTCCAGTATAGAGTCCTTGGAAAAGTTATCCACCTCGGAGCTCAGCGAGCTCCTTGCTTCCGATGGTTTTCTCATCATATCTGAGAAGTCTGACAAATCATCTCCTCATGTATCCCTCCCAGCCCTTTCTCTCTCTGCTCCAGGGCTCCTGGGCTGACGCAGGGCGCTGCCCGACACTGTCCCCGATCTGAGCCCTGCCCCCTCCTTCATCCCTTTCTTCTTTGCGTCCCTCACATTGGATGTTCTCCGCTCACTGACCTTCAAGTTCACGGATTCTCAGATTCTCCCATCTGCTCTTGAATCCCCCTGAAATTTTCACTTCAAGTGTTGCGTTTACAGCTGGAAAACTGTTCTACACTAGTTGGTCTCTTTATTGACAGTGCCTACCTGGTGAGCCATGGGTCTCATGTTTTGCTCTAGTTTTGAGACATGGATTTCTTGTGTGTCTTGAACACCCTTGAAATAGGTACGTTCCAGCCTTTGCCTTCAGGCTCCAGCATCTGGCCCAGCATCTTTCTCAGAGAACTTGCCGACTGCTTTCTCCCTGTGAAGGGCCCCTTGTGCTCTCTCGCTCCTTCAGTCTCTGGATTTTGGCTGGAAACAAGAATCCTACTTATTACCTCGAGGCATCCCTGGACCCTGGGTCTCCCCTGCTCTGGAGTTCCTCGCACCCCTTTCATTTCTGCTGCGGTCGTTGTTCAGTGACTTTCCTTAACTACTGCTGTAGCCTGTGCGCTATCTTATGTTTAGCTCCAAAGTCTGGTTGATTAACTCCAAAGTTGGCTAGCGACCAGCAGGGGCTTCTTCTGCACCTAGAATGCCTGTCTCCGGGGCTTTGGAGGGCTCCCTGTGCATTTGGGGTGGCCTCCTCCTCTGTGTGTGCCCAGAGCCTCAGGTTGACCACAGGGACAGCTGAGGGACTTCTCAGGTCTGTCCTCATGGCTCAACAGGAGCACCTAGGTTTCTGGGGTCCAGAGAATGTGTCAGAGGCCTTTGAAACCCTAGCTCATTCCCTAGGAAGACAAAAGCTGTTAAGCTTTTGTAGCCTACCGTTGCCTCAGTTCTTATCCCCGGGTAGATGCAATATCAAGCCATTTCTTCCTGTCGTGTGACCCTCAGCTGTGACTTGTCACTGACCAGAGTAAGAACTGCCTAGCAGATTGCGGAAGCCCCCTATGTGTCTGTGGGTGATTGACGTGTGGGCCACAAACTCCGCCTTGGATGTGGGTGGCACCAACCAGTAGGCTTGTAGCCCAGCAGGAGTTAAAAGGGAAAAAAGAAGGAAGTCTGCCCTTTGTTCTTTGGAGGAATTATTGCCCTTGGGCAGTGGTCTCCAGAACATTCAGGTTCCAACACAGACTGGCCACCCTGCATGAGCCCGAGGCCTGGGCCTTTGACTGGGTTCCCCAGCTCTGTCATTCTGCACCTTTCTACCCCTGACTCTACAGGCCCCTGGCCCAAGCCCACCTGGCAAATCCCTTATATGTCATATGCACATTTTATATTAAATCTGCTCTTCCAGTAAGCCCTAACCCACGCAGGTTGCTTCCTGCAGACTGCCAGAGAAAGGGCCTTCCACACTGTGGAGTTCTGAGTGAGGTCCCATCGGTGCCCTGTAGGTAAGAGCCTCCAGGAAGAGGCCCACAAGTTCTTTGAGAGGCTTGGGCCACCTCTCTCCCTGCAGTTGCAAGATGTCAGCTCTTACAGCACCTGGAGCTGCAGAAGGCGTGGAAAAGCAGGGCAGCTGCATGCCGTGGGCTTCCTGGCCAGTTGTCCTTTGTGCAATAGCCACAGCAGAGCTGAGAGCCAGAGCCGCAGAAGTGGTTCTGAGGCCAGAGGCTAGGTGGCCCGGGGATGAGGGACAGGACAGAATGAGTGCGGTGCTTTAGAAAGTCCTTGCGGCAGCCTGAGTCCCCTAAAACAGGTCTTTCACCTAAATCTCCTCCGAGTCTCAGGATGCTGGCTTCTGCTGCGGCTGCCTCTCTCCCAGCTGCCAGCGATTCTAGGTGCTGACAGAGACAGTGTCCTACAGCACAACCAGCAAGACCGGGGGTGAGACCCGTCTTCTGTCTGCCTCTTGCCCTCGAGCTTGCTTTGGTTTCACTGGTCTTGCCTCCCAGTGGGGAGCCAGAGTCTCCAGCTCCACTCCTGTGACTCGCTGTCCCCTTTGGGGCTCATCCCTGGGTCCAGATCCTCCCTGTGAGCCTGAGGCTCCTCCCCAGCACTGACCACTGCTTCCCTCCACCCTGTGACCTTGGTCAGAGGACACGTGCCAGGTGATGACTGTGCTGGTGTCTGCCTTAGAAAAGCCTGCAATCTCAGCCTCATAATAGCTTGATCTGACCCGGTAACGGGGAGCCACACCACCAGAAGTGGCCGGCCTGAGTTACCCAGGCGGATCTGCTGTGGCAATGGGGGCGCGTGTGTCACCTGACTCAGATTCTATGTAGCAGCCCTTTGCCTGTGCTCGAGCTAGGGACAGGAGGGCTGGAGGGGACCCAGACTCGCTTCCTGTCCCAGAGACGTACACAGGGCACCATGTGGCCATGGAGCATGGCAGAAGAGGGACCCAGCCAACCCTCATTCCCAGGCACTGCTTTGCTCCCCCAAGCTGAAGGTCCCACCTCTGCTTGAGGAACAAGACAGGTGCCAGATCACAGGAACAGCACGTGTGAGCCAGGCTCCGCCTCTCCTGGGCCCCACTGCTCAAGCCACCAGCAGAACACTCCCCCTGTGAAGAAACTTGGGGTTCGCAGAATGATTAACTGGGAGCCAAGATGACTTCCTGGTTTAAAATGGTGTTAAAGGCACGCCTGGCTCTGCACAGCTCCGGGCCTGTGTCACACCCAGGGCTGCTGTGTGGTTGTGCAGTTGCGAATTACACAACAGTTGCCACTGCATACCTGTGAGGACAGCCAGACACCTAGAAGTGGGGGTGCAGGGACGGGCAGGTGTGCAGGAACCCCAGGGTGCACAGGGACAAGAGCTCACACTCGTGGAGAGGAAATGGAGCCTGGTCCCTAACAAACTAGGCACAACTTATAATTCCACACAGCAATCACGCTTCTTGGTATTTAACCAAAGATCTGAAACACTGCGTCCACACAGAAATCCACACGGATGTTTATAGCAGCTTTCTTTGTCATTGCCAAGCCTTGGAAGAAACCAAGCGCCCGTCAGTGGGTGAGTGGATAAATCAACTGTGGCGGTTCCAGAGAGCGGAATATCGTCCAGCATGAAAAGGAAATGAGCTCCGCTGCCGAGCAGGGCGGAGGAAGCCGGGGCACGCTGCCCGGTGAAAGGAGCAGGGGTCCGCAGGTTCGGTTCCAATGGTGACAGGTGGGAAGGCAGAACTGGGAGACAGCAGAGAGATCCACAGTTGCCTGAGGATGGGGGGGGGGGCTATGACTGAGGGTCCAGGGCAGTAGGAGCCCATGTGACCTGGGGTGGCAGATGCACGACTTCAAACATCACCCGAAGCCACAGAAGGCACAGCTCCAGGACCGAGCCCCAGCTAAGCTCTGGACTCTGGGGACAGCGACGTGACACTTTAGGCAGCAGAGGCACTGACATATTGTGTGGTGAAGCACAAGGCAGAGGTCAGGGCTGAGCAGGAGGTGCCCACGGCGGCTGGCCAAGGAGCCGCAGGAGGTCGTGAGCTGGGACCCAGGGAAGGCAGAGGACGGTCGCCCGCAGAGAAGGGAGTGGAGCCAGCCCTGGGACCCTGGATTCCAGCCTGGTGAGCCGGGTGGACTGGGACTGGACTGTGAGCTGCCAGAGGGGCGTGTGTTTAACAAAACACGGAGACGGCAGAGAGTCGTCCCACAGCAGCCGCCGATCACAGGGACTATTTCTCAGGTTGAGCCACGCTTGCTGCCCTGCCTGGAGTCTTCCTGCTCAGGGGCTTGGACTGTTCCCGACATCTGCACACGGGAAGTCTCACCCAACTCCAAGACACAATGTTGGGAGCTTTTGCAGGGGTTCTGGTGGTGGTTCTGTTTGCTCAAGCCAGCGTCGGGTACACCTGCCCATGCCTCACCTCTGTTGTTTCTGTCTCCACAGGACAGTGGGTGTCTGTCCTTCTCCCACAGCTCTCGGGGTGGGAGGAATTCTCCACTCGTAACCCCATGACCTCCAAGGTTCCATCAGGCAGTAGACAGGTTCAGCATCTCCTGCGTGTCTGGCGCTCCGACCTCTTTAAGGTTGGATCTTCCCTCGCTCCTGGACTCCCGGGGCTGAGGGATCCAGCCGAAGCCACCACCTGTGCTGACAGCAAGGGCCCCCCTTCCGCCCCCACAGCTGGACACCAGGCCAGAGGTAAGGCTCTGCAGAAAACAGCCATTCAGTGGGGGAAGAAAAGCATGCTTTCTCTCACAGGCTGCTAATTGGCAGAGTGGAGGAAGCTGATTTCTGGGGACCTTAGGAAATTGAAGAGCAGGCCCAGGGGTCACCATGGGGACGGGGGAGCCACAGGAGGAGAAAAGTGGCTTTTAGGAAGAAAGAGGCGTCAGCCACGGGGGCTGCGACCACCAGGGGTGGCTTGGCCAAGCTGACCAGCGTGCATGTGGAGTCCCCGTGACCCGTGGGCCCTGGCCCCAGGGCTGCTGGGCTCTGCAGGCTCCCTGTGGCCCGGGGGGACGTTCTGTCTTGCCTGGTTGCAGGGAACCGGGCAGATCTAGTCGATGCATTTTGGTCACACCCCATTTTCATTAGCTTTAAGTATCCAAGCTTCTTTAAACAGACATCCAGCTATTTGGGGAGATTCCTATCGGGGTTTTGTTTTGTTTTGTTCCATTTTCTCATTCCAGCAGCCAGAGATCGGGAATGATCTAGTGGAGATGCCAGCTTGCTGAGGAGATGGCACTGTTCTGTCAGCCAAGACGCACACCAGGACAGTTAACCCCATGAGTCAAGTTGACTGGGTCAGGAAGCACACTTCAGAGTGTGTCCCGGGTGTGGCCTTGGGTACTGTATCAGCCTGGCCCCTTCCTCCCTGGAGCTGTGCCCTGCTCCACTCGCCAGCCACCACGATCTGAGCATCTCCACCACCCCTTCTGCCATGATGCTCCTGCCTTCCGGCCAGTCAACCAGGAACAGCTGGGCTCCCACGAAGGTGTCTCTGGTTCCAGCACTGTAGCGTTCCGAGTGTTGCCCCCGGGGCAGAGCCTGACCCAACCGGATCTGGCCGTGCATACAGCACTGCAGATATGGGAGGAGAGACTGATATTGCAGCCCTGAGCAGGGGTGGCCACCTCAAGCAGAAGCTGAGGCATCACAGCTCAGACCGACGGATTTTCAGGGGGTCCTGAAAGGCAGAAGGGAGCCATCTGCACCCCGTCTTCCTGGGTGGCCCTGTGTGTTCTTGGGGAGAGGCAGTCCCAACAGCTTCCCTTCCTGTACCAGCTCGCAGAAGCCAGTGTGGAGCCCACAGCTTTCCTCTGGCCTTGCGTTCAGGAGTCAGCTTCTCGCAGAGATCTGATCTTCTTCACACTTTAGTCAGTTTCACTCCTATTATTCACTCCCTGCTATCCCTGGGGCCCAGGAGCTCATGGCCCCTCCTCCCTGTGCCTGCTTGACCTCTGGGCATTGCATCTTCAGGGAGCCCCTGCAGCCCAGCCCGGCTCCCGATCCCCTCAGTGGCCCACGGAGCCTCCTCTCCCCCTGTGGAATCCTGGGCAGCACCACAGAGCAGCATGCAGCCTCCCCTCCTGAGGCCCTCAGACCCTCCCCATTTGCCTCCGCCTGACTGTCCCCCAGCGTCTCTTTCATTTCCCTGATGGCCTTGTGTCATTTCCTGCACGCACGGGACAGCCTGGCCATGGTCCTGGCCCTTGAGCACCACAGGAGGAAGCAGCACGGGGTCAGCAAGGAAAGGCATCTGGGGCAGGACCCCACGAGTCCATGCTGCCTCGGCTCAGGCGGCTGGAGTTGGCAGCAGGAGAGCTCCATCAACAGGAAGCTGCAATACCTGGTACAGCACAGCATGTCCAACACAGCACAGAACAGCCCAGGATACGCCAGCCCCAGCCCAGTGCAGCTCAGGGCCTGAGCAAACGCCAGGTCTGCAGCTTCCCTTGGGAGAGAGGAGAGCAGGAGGACCCCGCAGCTCTCACCACCAGGGACCCCTGTGTCTTCTCACACACCGACCCAGTGATGCTGCCTGCTCAGGACACAGGAGCTGACAGAGACCTCTTGGAGGACACCAGAGCTCCAGCGACCTTTGCTACCAAGGAGCCTCGCTGCCCTGCTGCTGTGGCAGACCCCACCGCACCGGAGGAGGCGGACACCCTGCCCAGGCTCACCAGAGAGTCAGGCGGAGGGGCTCCCATGGAGGTGGAACTATCACACCCACGTTTCATACCCACACCACCCACATGAAGGCCATACCCTACCAGAGCCAGTCTGTAACACTTGAGGGATGGGAATGCTCTGTCAGTAGCACAGACACCCGCAGGCACCCGCACAAGGCACCAAGGAGCATGAAGCCCACAAAATGTGACATTATCTAAGAAACAAAATACCTTTCCAGAAACTGACCTCAAAGAAAGGGAGCCCCACAAGTTGTAATCAAAATATACGGTGTGTGTTTAAATTTTAAAAACGACTACAGTAAAAAATGACTGCACTGTTACTAATTCTCAAAATATACCCCTTGCTTTGAACCCGCATATCCCATGGGTCTTGCCACTTTCTGAAACAGTTCTGGAAGGCCTCTTTTGTGCCTTACTATTGTGGCTGCCTCAGGGATCTGAATCGATTCAAAATGTTTACCTTTCATGGTCATTCTGACTTTGGGGAAGAGCTGGACCTCACACAGTGCCAGGTCCAGTGGATAAGGTGGATGGGGACACAGCATCATGCTTTAGGAGCTGCCTTTCGGCTGGATGGCTCTCAGCAGCAGCACACATTATATTTTTTATCACACCACATAAAGACGTGAAAAAGGACTTCCAGAACTGATTCAAAGAGTGGTAGTAAAGGTGGGATCAGTGTCTGAAGACGGGGGTTAATGGCAATGTCTTTTACTATAATACATTTTTAAATTAAACATTCACTGAATTTTTGATCACCCCTTGTATTAGTTGCCTGACAAATAATTCAAAATTATTATTTTAAAGAAGCTCGGAGAGTTCCTAGAGAACACAGATGGACAATACAATAAACCAGGAAAACAATAGATGCACAAAATGAGAACTTCAACAAAGAAATATAAATTTCAAAAAAGAACCAAACAGGAATTCTGGAGCTAAAGAATACAGTGAAAGAAATAAAAAATACAATAATAAGCTTCAACAGCCAACTTGGCAAACAAACAACAAACAAACAAAAAAGCAATTGAAAGCTCAAAGACAGGTCATCTCAAATTTTCCAATCAGAGAAGACAAATGAAAAAATCAGCGAGAGAAAGGGAAATAAAGAATTGAGATGTGTTATGTACATGTACCAATTCCCACAATGAATGTAATCATTATGTACCACAAATGTATACTAACAAAGATGTTTTCGGAAGAGTAAAGGAAGCCTGCAGTATTCATGGAGCATCATCAGGCAAAACAAAATACACACTGAGGCAGGTCCGGAGGAGATAAGAAAGCAAGCTCCTGTAAGCTTCCTTAAATTAGTAATGATTGAAAACCTGCCAAGTTTTGGAAAGGAAGTAGACACCTAGATTTATGAATCTCAAAAGCCTCTAAATAGGATCAACCCAAGGAAGACTATGTAATCATATAATCAAATTGTGAAAATCAAGAACAAGGAGAATTCTGAAGGAAAAGTAATTTTTTACCTACAAAGGGGCCCTCAGAATGCCCTCAGCAACTTTATGAGAAGAAATACTAAAGGCTGGGAGAAAGGAGAGTTATATATTCAGAGCACTGAGAGAAAACAAAGGAAGGGAAGAGAAGGGGGGAAAGGGAAAGGAAACAAATCACAGAAACCGAGGAAACTAGACCCAAAATATTATCCTTTAAATTTGTCTTATTAAGGAGACTATATAGAATCTTTCCCAGACTAAAAAATACCCTCAGGAGATTTATTACCACTAGACAGGCCTTGCCAAAGCAGTGTAAGAGAGTTCCTCAGACTGAAATAAAACTGTGCTGAACAGTACATCTCACTGGTCACAGTGACTATAGAAAATACAGAATAAGGTCATGCTGTCATGATACTATGTAAATTACTCTCAAGCTCAGTATAAAAGTTGAAAAGTACAAATTCTTTCACAGTTACACAGTGTAAAAAGAAAGTAACTGACCGTAAGAAGTAGTAATGGGCTGTCTTGCTGTGTGATTGAATCAAGTTGCAATCAACTTAAAATAGTTATACACAAGCCTTAAGATGACAAGCTAGAAAAAAACCCACAATGGCAATGAAAGATAAAAAGACAAAAATTGAAATCACAAAAAAACCTCAGAAAGACACCAAGAGGGAAAAGAGGTTTAAACACTGCAAAGAAAATAGAAACATTGAACAAAGTGGTAATTGTAAGTCTCGATTATCAATAATAAAATGAAAAAAATTAAAATACCGTTCAGGACAAGATCCCCCAGTATCTCACCTACAAGAGACTCCTGATATGTTTAAAGGAATACATAGGCTGAAAGTGAAGAGCTGGAAAAGATAATAGTATCCAGAAAAAGCAGAAGGCTGTATAGGCTGTATAGGCAAATTATTCCATTTGCCTCCTTTTCTTTAGCCTTCTGCATACACTTTTTCTGGAGATTGCGGACCTGATCAGTCCACAACAACTGAGGGATATTATTAACCTGATATTAGGCAAAATAGACTTTAAGCCAAAAGTCATCTTTACAGACAAAGGTCATTACAAATGTTAAAAGGATTAATTCAAGAGCAATATAAATAATAAGTATAAATATGCAGTTTCCCAGCATAGAAGCACACATGGGATATTGACAGATCTAAGGGTGGACATTAACAGAAGCATAATAGTAATGGGGAACTTCAATACCCCACTTACAGTAATGGAAAGGACTTTCAGGGGTAAAATTAATTTTAAAGGAAACAGTTGGCTTGAATAACATCACAGGCCAAATATTTTTAAGAGACATATATAGAACTTTCCACCCAGCAGCAAAATAAACATGCTCTTGAGTGTATCCAGAATGCTTTCCAAAGAGATCTTATATGAGGTCACAAAAAGTCTTATCAAAATAAAGAAGATTGGAGTCAAGCCAAGTATTTTCTCCGTGAATGATGGAATGGAACTAGAAATGGTAATAGAAATAAAGCTGAAAATCCATAAATATGTGGAAATTAAACAGCATGCACTCTTGACCAGCCACTGGGTCAAAAAGGAAATCAAAAGGGAATTTAAAATGTATCTCAAGGCCAACAATCTTGAAAACATAACATACCAAAGTCTTCTGGGATACAACATAAACAGTACAAGAAGAAATATAGTGATAAAAACCAACATTGAAAAAGAAGAAAGGTGTCAGCCTAATTTTATACCTCAATGCACTAGAAATAGGAGAACAAATTCAGATCAAAGCAGAAGGAAGAAAATAGTAGATCAGGGCAGAAATATATCAAATGGAAAATAAAAAGACAATAGGAAAAAAAATCTAAAACTGAGATTCTTTTTGAACAACAAAAATCAACAAACAGTTGACTAGACTAAGGCAGATTCAAGTAAATAAAATCAGAAATGAACAGTGAGGCAAAATAGATGCTTCATACATTACAATAGATGCCTCCAATTTTTTTTTAAACTATGATACTTTTATGAAAAATCACACACAAACTGATGGACACCACTGTGAAGCAACCCTGAGTAGGACTTAAATTAACCAGTTGGATTTTCATGTTTCTTGTGAATCTGTCCAAAACCTAGGCTCCTTGGGTGGAGATGGGCAGTGGACTCATAGTAAGTGAACCTCTGTGATTCACTAATCCCTGCTAAAACTTGTAATGGTGGATGAAACCAGGAACCCTCAAAGGATAAAGCAAGATCACAGCCAAGGACACCTGGATCTGATCTCAACTAGATAAAGACTATAGTCTCAGGCATCTTACTCCTGGGTGGATTAATTTAATCCTTATTAAGTATTAATTTAATATCTTACTTGGAGAAGTCCTTGAGTAATTCCATTCTTCTTGAGTATTCCCCTCCCTTCTTCTGATAACCAAATAAATACAGGCCACCTAGAGAAAATCTTGGTCTTAGCCCTGAAAGGATCTAGAACTCTGTGACAGGGCTTTGATCCTCCTAGAGCCCTGAAATCATTCCATTTGCCTCTTTTTCTTTAGCCTTCTGCATACACTTTTTCAGGAGATTGCGAACCTGATCAGTCCACAACAGCTGAGGGATATTATTAACCCGATAACTAACAAACTGGAATACCTGAAATAAATGGGTAAATTACTAGAAACATCCAAGCTATCAAAACTAAATCAAGAAGAAACAGGACAAATTGACCAATAACAAATAAAGAGATTAAATCAATAATGAAAACCTCCCAATAAATAAAAAGCCCAGGTGCCTAATGAGTGAAGGCTACCAAACTTTCCAGGAACTAATATCAATACTTCTCAAATTCTGCAAAGAATAGAAGACTGCCAAAATCATTTAATAAGGCCACCATTACCTTGATAACAAAACCAAAGACACTACGTAAAATGGAAACTACAGGATCAAAACTCCTCAATGAATTACTAGAAAACTGTTAGAATGTAGACACAGATGTCCCCTCTAGAGCCTCATGTGCTCATGGGCTGTGCTTTGGAAGGTAATTTGGTTGTGAGGGAGCCACAGCTGACTTGCTGTTAGGAGGTGGAGCCTAGCAGGTGAAGGTGGGTTCCTGGTGTGTGACCAGAAGGATATGGCTCCCTCCCTGGCTTCTCCCTTCACTGTCTGCTTCTCGAGCAGCTTTCCTCCAAGGCAAGCCCTTCCATCACGCTGTTTCTGCCTTGGAGCCAGCCAACTAGAGACTGTAACTGTGAACCCTCTCTTTTATAGACAGGTATTGTGTTTCAGTGATAAGAAGAGTAACTAAGACAGTTTTTGTTACCAAGAGGAAGGTTGGTGCTGTGACAGTACCTGATCATGGCATTTAAAGAAGTCTTTAAAGCTGGTTCATGAGAGGAGCTTGGAAAGAGTTGGAGATGCCAGCTAGGGAAGCCATAAATGTTGTAAGAAGAACTTGATGGGAGATTCTAGTTATAGTTTAGAAGACCAAAATTCTGACAGAAACACAGACAGTAAATGTCAAGCTGAGGAGGTTTCGGTTGGAAACAAGAATTCCATTGGTGGTTGGACTCAAGGCCATGTGTGTTATGCCTTGGCAGAAAATTTGTCTACATTTTATTCTTCTCCTGAGAACTTTGGGAAAGAGTTTAAGAGTGGTAGACTAATTTGCCAGAATAAATTTCAAAACAGGCCAACATTCAAGCTGCAGCATGGGTACTGCTTTCTGATTTTAGTGAGATTCATATTAAAAATAGAGACCAAAAAGCCCACTTGAAAAGTCCTCTATTTCCCCAGAAAAGAAACACTTGCATAGTTAGAACAGAGGAGAGTTTGTTGCTAAGATTATCATTAAAAGGAAGCCAAGTACTTTGTATCAGGAAGTCAGGAACTATGCCTTGAGGGCATCTCAGAAATGCATAAGCCCCTGACCTTTGCAGAATCAAGAGTACAAAAGTGAAAGATTTTGCTTTGAGAAAAGATTCCCAGGGCACCTTCCTCAAGAAAAGTCTCCTAGGGAGTTAGTTTCCCAGGATTCAGTTCACATTGGTCAGCCAAATAGGTATTCAGAGGGCTCTGCTGCCATGATCTAAGGGGGTCCCACTAGTCCTCAAGCTGGTGGCAGAACTTGATGTCATCCATTTGTGCTGGCATTACAGGTATACAGAATCCAAGAACTGTAAAGGAAGGCTGTCTAGTTGGAGAACTTATGGAATATCCCTAAATTCGGCAGATGCTTTTTCTCATTGTGATAATTAACCCTGATTTTCAAATCCATTGGCTTGAAAGCTACCTAGAGGATTAGTAAAGCACACTTCTGGATGTGTCTGGTGGATCATGAAAGCATGAACTTGGGTACTATATCTGGTCACTGGCCACTTTCTTTTTGGTACTACCTCCCCTGCTCTGCTTTCCCGCCATGAGGAGAGTGGCTATGTTCCACCATGCCCTTCCACCAAGATATTAATTCCCTGGAGCCAGTAGATCATGAGCTGACACCTCTGAAATCATGAACCAATAAATCTTGTCTTCCTTTAAGTTACTAGAGTGGGCGTTTGGTCCCAGTGATGGGAAAGTGACTGATGCACTCATAATTAGAGGGATGTGGATTTGGTGAGGAAGACAGCAGAGTAAAGAGCCAGGCCACCCTGTTGGGTGTTTCCACACCACACAGCACAGCTGTTACCAAGGCAGAGTCTGTGGCTCTCTGGAAACCTGTGGGAGTCTGTAGTTTCTGTGTCCTCACAAGGGAACCACTCACTGAGCCCAGCCCACACCAAGGAGGTCAGGCTCCACCTGTGGAGGTGGTAACATCTACACACATTATTTGAAATTCTTCTATCTGGAGCTTTTTCCCTACTGAGTCATCCCATTCCAAGTAAAGGTGAGGTGGATGCAAGCTTGGGATTTCTAAATCTCCTCAAGTGACTGTGGGAGATGAGACCTCACTTTACAGGTCCTGAAGTTCTTGGGCTGGCTCCAGGCTCCCCCTTGAGAGAGGCAGCTCCAGGCCCTGCAACCTCACAGTAGGCTCTGGTTAAAAGTCGCTGAGCCCAGGGGCTTTCCTAGGAAGCAATGGAAACATATACTGAGCTTTAACAAACAGCCCCCAAAACTAAAATCCCACAAAATCCATGGTGGAGGAGGGCAAACTTCTTCCTGCTTCTGGGATGAGAACTTCTTTCTCTCTTGCTTGAAACGTTTGCAGCTGCCTTGGATGAAGTAGAGTCCCAACTGTGAGGCTCATGGCAAGCACAGGCACCCACCCGTGAGCACAAGGGTGATGCCCCAGGGCAGGAAGTGCTGTCTCATGACTTTGACCTTCACATTTCCACCCCCACGTCCTTCTCCCTCACCCAGGTTGAGATCTCAGAGTTCAAATATTTTCCACACAAAGGGCCCCGCCAGTTGTTTGAATGTTTGTAGTAGGTGGGCATCGTTGGTCCTCTCAGTGCCGGGCTCTTTGCCTGGACACAGGGTGAAGGCAGCTGCTTATAGTGTCTCTGCTGCCTCTCCCTGCCTGGTCACTGCACAACCTTCAGGGCTATCTGCTGGGGCAGAGACCCTCTGGCCTGTGGGAACATAAGTGGCACAGTTATTTTTCTCTCTCGTTGCTAGGACAAAATACCCAACACCCAAAATGAAGGAAGGAAAGATTTATTTAGCTCACAGTTTGTAGAGGTTTCAGTCCTTAATCAGCTGGCTCCAAGGCAGGGTGGCATGGCACAGGGGCAACAGTTCACGGCAGCGGAAGACAGCAAAAGAAGCAAGAGCAAAAAGGAGGGGCTTGAGAGAAGACTCTTTCTGTCCCTTACATTATATGCAGGCTACACACCCCAGGGCAGGTGTAGCACTCACACCCATAATCCCAGCACTGAACCAGGAATCAATCACAAATTCTAGAAGCCTGCCCCATGACTCCGTCAGGTTTTGGGGGGATATCCAGACACAAAGCATAACAGGTGGGAAGGGAACCTGCGCATCTGGTGGGGCCATGTGGGCAGAGCTTTTCCTGAGGCTCCCCGTGCTGGGAGAGAGGCTTCCTCTCTAGGGTGCTGCTGTATTATGCAGGCCTCCACCAGGGAGGAAACGCGTTATCTCTTTTTTTCCTACACAGCTCATGAATCATGGATCAAAACACGCTCCTTTTCAGCAGGTGTCTGTTAGTGTAATCTCTGGCCTCGGACGATTGTTAGATGTTTCCGCTGTCTTGCTTTTGATCACCCCTAGTGCCAGGTGGTGAGGAAGGGCCTGCAGGGTGCTTGCATGAGGGTACCCGCAGTGGCATCTGCGTCCCCGGGCATCCCTGTGGGGTGCGGGGACCACATGAGCATCCCGTTTTGGTTACTCAGCAGTTCGGAAAGCATAAAGCTGCTAGGTAAAACCTCAAGCTGCACCACCGCAGAGAGCCTGCACATGCGGGCCGTCTCTTCCAGCAAGGGCTGGACACTTAGGACAGTTTCGGATGTCACCCCAGCCGCGGTCATAGGGAAGTAGCCTGGGAGTCAGTGTAGCTTGGTGAACGCATGGTTAAATCACTTGCATGGGGTGGTTCCCCACAGGGTGCAGCTAGGCCTCGGCCCCATCCACGGGTGTTGTGAGCACCCAGGAAGGGGCCGTGTCATTCAACCTTCTCCAAATCTACGTGGCTCCAGGACCCTCCATGGGGTGAGTTCTTCTCTGTTGTTGGGGTAACACTGTGAAGCAGGACCAAGCCAGGGACCTGGAGTGAGGCCAGAGCCTGCCCGTGCCCCTCCAGCCCCAAGAAAACACTTGGAGTCCTGGACCTCGAAACCCATGGGAGGGAGGCCCAGGCTGAGTCTGAGGTCGCAGGCAGGAAGCCAGGCTGGGGGTGAGGATGGAACTGGGAACACAAGCGAGTATGGGGAGGAGCCAGATTCCCAGCCCTGCATCTGAGCAGCCCAAGGCCAGGTGGCCACTGCCCAGTGTGTGGGTTTCACCAGGGGACAGGGCTGAGGCTGGGGTCCTCTGGCTCCTTGGGGCCGTTGCTCTGAACATCTGTGCTCGCTCTCTGCTACAGATATGCGGCTTCCATCTCACAACCAAGGTGAGAAACTCAGGACAGAGGCCACAGTGGGCACAGAGGGGCCCTGCAGTCACCCCGCCAGCCCCTCCAAAGCACCAGCACCCAACAAGGAGAGGACCCTGTGTGCCAGCCCTGCACACTCGGGCCACCCCTGGCCTCCTCGACCAGAGCCTGGGACGTGGACTGTGGGGCTGGAGCGCTGCTGATCCTGTGCTGCCTTCTGTCTCTCCAGTGCCACCTAAGAGATCTGTTCAGCTTCCCACCGCCTGCTGCCAACTTCCCTTCGTGCCCAGATTCAACCTTCAGATGCCATGGACGCGCTCAGCTCTGCAGAGAAGCAGAGGGCAGAGGCACATACGGACACGTGAGAGACCTGCTGCGAGGGGCCGTTGGCTCTTGTGATGACGGCTGAGAAGCCCCAAGACCTGCAGGTGGCCAGAAGGGGCCCAGCGGAGCTTCCTTCCTCCACCTCGCTCCCCTCAGTGGGCCATGTGAGGCCACCCTTGCTCCGCTCAGCCCAGAGCTCATATAGTTAGGAGTCATTCTCCATTGTCCTTGCCCCTGCAAGCTGCCCACACCAGCAAACCCTGCCACCAGCCAGCTCTGTCCCCTCCACCCTACCCTACACCACCCTCCTGCCTTCCTGGCACCATGCAGCTAGGTCCCCTGCTGCCCTGGACCAGCCCTGCCTCCCCGTTGCCCCCTGCCCCTGCCTCGCTCCCTGACCCACTCCGCTCACCTCCGCACTCCCCTGCTGGGTCTGTGCTCCAACTCTGAAGGCATCCTCTAGCCCACCACGGATAGGAACAGTGTGAGGGCAGTGTGAGGGACCCAGAAGGAGCCTGGGGACAAAGGTCTGCGAATGGAAACATTCTGGATGTCCCCTGACTGTCTCACAAGTCAGGGCCATAGGAGCAGAGGACACAACCATCTGACCCCTTGGATTGGCAGGGGCAGGAGGGGGTGAGGACATCTTAACCAATGAGATAGCTACCAGTGCCGGGAGACCCCTGGGTTCTGGCTGCTGGCCAGCAAGGACAAGGAGCCAGGGAAACAGCAAGCTATGTCTTGAGGGGCAGGGCCACCCACCCAGGAATCCACCTTGTGTCTCTGAGTCTTTTAACTGCAAAAGCCATGCAGTGTGAGGGCCTCAGGCAAGATGACCAGGACACATGCCACCAGCTCAGACCTTGACACATCCGCCTACCCTGAAGGGCCCTCACCAAACTGAGTCCACCTGCAGGTAGGACGAGGGTGAAATGTATGACAGACCTGCCTCCAGCAAGCTGAGCTGGCCCTCGAGGGATGGGGACAGCTTGGTGGCCACCTAGAAGGCAGAGCTGCTGCAGTGGCAGGAGGCACTGTACCCCAGGGGTCTGTCCTGGAGAGCCACAGCTCTGCAGCATGGGGTTTATGGGACCTCAGAGAAGGCCACACACAGGGGGGCTCTTGTAGCTCCAGTGACTGCCACAGAGGGACAGGCTCTGCAGAGTCAAGCTCTCAGAGGCTACTGTGGTACACGAAAGTCCCTCAGGCCACACCTCTGGGCTTGTAAGGAGTTTCAGTACTTCCTGACAGTTCCACTGGCTGAATCATTCTGAATTCTATAGATATTTAGTGAACTGATTAATTATACAGTAAAATGTTAAGCTCCCCCACATGTGTCAGGATCAGCAGGGCACAAAGTTGGACATAGGTGAACACCTGTCTGCAGGAGCCCCTAGAGGGACTTAAAGGACACATGAGTGATGACAGCTTGAGACAGGGACCTAAGGCCTGTCTCCCTCTGGATGGGCCTGGGTATGGCCTGTCACCCCAGCAGGCCAGCCTCCGTCATCCCAGCCCAGCCCAGCCCTTGCCTCCCCCTGCCCGGCCTCGCCTGTGGCTGGAGCTTATTAAATTTTCAGGACTACTGGTCTACCTAGAGCTGTGTCTTTTCTATTTTTAATGTCTTCAGCTTATCAAACCTGCATAAGGCAACGCACTCACAGCTAAAGGTCTCCGTCTTCTAGCAATTTGTAATTTTTTCCTGCTAATTTCACAGCGATAGATGAAGAGTGGGCAGAATTGGTTGAAATAAATGAACTTTCGGATTACATGGCTCTGTGTGTTAGAGAGGAGAGACGGGATCACAGGAGTTCTGCCCAAAGAGTTTCCCTGACAGAGTTCCTGTGAGGGGTTAAAGACCCAGCGAGATCCTGTACAAAGAGGGCTTTAATCCAGCCTCCGAGGGGCCAGGCAGCTTCCTCTGCCCAGATCCCTCCTGGCACTAGCACAAGCCAGGAACCTAATTAGAGGCGCTTCCCTGCTCACCAGAGCAGTGCCCAACTGTGGAGTGCAGAACAGCAGCTCCTACAGCCTCGCTGGAACAATTTGACCTCTGGATGGAGATGCTGACCTCTGAGGGTTTGAGGGTGGCTCCCCAGGGTACTGAGGCCCAGGTGGTGACTGCGAGGGTCTACAGATCTGCAGAGCTCCTTGGCCCAGGAACTCCTACCCAGGTGCCTAACCAAGTAAGCCAGCCGAAATCTCCCAACGCCTCCCAGAACATCCAGGGCAAGAAAGCAAAGCATCCCGAGACCTGTGGGGAGACTTATGCTAAGACATGGAGGTCAGCCAAATCCCTGTGACTTATTTCTCCTGGATGACTTGTAGTTTCATGAGCTGTTCCTGTAACACAGGGGAGCCCTTGGTCCCACAGTCTCCCTCGGATCACCGTAAGCCCTGAGTCCCAGGACGCAGCTGGGCACCCCAGGGTCTGAGACCACTGAGCCTCACCCTGCTGTGAGCAGGGTGCACACACTGTCCTGGCAAAGCTCGGAGGCCATGTGGACAGAAGCTGTGGGTCAAAACGTGTCAGAAGCCAGGGCTGGGGCGGTGCGGTGGGGGCAGTCCAGGGGGCAGGACCCGGTGCGGCCGAGTGCTCCAGTGCACATGGGGCTGCAGCCTGGAATGAGAAAACACGTCTTGCCTGGAGGCCCAGACTGCTGGGGAGCAGATCACAGAGGGTGGCCGGGAAGACTGAAGTTGGGAGTGTGTCCTGAGGGGAGCACTTTGCAGTAAGTAGCACCCAGGTGAAAGGAGAGGAACACACAGAAGTGAGAAGTCCCAGCTGGCCAGCCCTAAGCCAATGCCCAGAAGAGCCCACAGGGAGCTAGAACAGGCGGCACAGAGCGGGCATGGGCACTCAGCTCAGGTCTCAGGCAGAGCTGTCGCAAGCACCCCTCACCACAGCTGTGCATAGGAGGCTCAGGGCCCAAACACCAGCATGGGCCTCTGACACCTCACACGCACCCAAAGCAGGGTTCCGTCCTCACCCTGGCACTTGCAGCAGAGCCCTGTGGCACCAGACACGGACCACACAGGCCCTGGGCAGGGAGCCTGTGGAGCCGGGGGAGCCACGCTTGCTAATTGTGCACAATTCTAGAAATTCCCCTTCAGGGTTGCTTGTCTTGACTGTGTTTCAGTTCAGTCCAGTTTGTGCTGATTAGAGTTATTCCATTCCATTCAGGTAATGCAGTGCCGGAGACTAAACTTGGGGAGCACTAAGCTATAGCCTCAAATGCCCAGCTTTTTTTTCCTTTTTTTTGACAGCATCTCACTAAGTTGCCCAGATTGGCTTTGAACTTGTGATTCTCCTGCCTCGGCCTTCTGAGTAGCTGGGGTTACAGATTGCTCAACTGCATCTGCCAAACCCAAGAAACCTTAGCCTCACAGATGCCCACCGTACTGCCGTGCAGAGTCCGAGCAGTGTCCTCCCCTCCAGGGAGGCATACAGCACACAAAGGAGTTGAAGGAGCCTCCCTGGGCCATGAGTGTAACCAGAAAACACACCACCAACATGGGGACAAAGGAATGGGGCAGAGATACAGGATCTGTGTGAAGACCATCAGTAACAGACATCCCGCAGACACAGAATAGAGTGGAACACTCCCTGGGAAAGAATGTGATTTCTAGCACCATCGCCTAACCCTAACCCTTAACCACAGCTCCAACCCTAACAAAAACCCTTAGCACTAACTCCTAAAAGTAAACATAAACACTAGCCCTAAACCTAAACCTTAGCCATGATCCTTAATACAAAACCTAACCAAACAAGTAACACTAAGTCTTGAAAATAACCCTAAATATTAGCAAACACCAACCGTAACACAGAATAAAGAGATAGCTCCCCAGGACCATCCATGCCAATTAACGCTAACCATAACCCATAACACTAACCCTAACCTTAAACACAGACCCTAACTCTAACCCAACCCTAATTCTATACTCTATCTACAAACCCTAGCCACAACTATAACCCTAACCCTAACCCTAAATCCTAACCCTAACCCTAAACCCTAATCACAACCCCAGCCCTGCACACAACTGTGTCCTCCCAGCATACGACTGAGAATGTGTAAACTTTGAGCCTAACACACAAATAGCAAAACACAGACCTCATGGGGCTTTCTAGAGAATCCACATGAGGCACAAGTGACCCCTCCCTTCTCCTGGCTTCTGATACCAGGGCGAGTGGCCCTGTGATGGCCAGACCAGACATTCCCTCAAGTGGACAGGAATGAGGACAGTGTGGACGACAGGATGCCGGTATAAGCTACCTACAGCTGCGAGTCTCCACGTCCCTGGGTCCCTGCTGGCCTTCCCGGTGTGGCCCAAGGGTGTGAGAGAGCCAGGTGGGTGGTGCCCCACATCCTCCAGGTTTACCCTTCCTCCCCCCTCAAGTCACGGTGACTGGGGCATACGCAACACGCTGGGGTGCCCTGCACCCAGGATCCGCTCTAGTGGCACGCACATGGGTGTGAGGTCGCTCAAGCCTGTGGGTCCCAGCAGAGAGAGCCCCGTGTAGGGCCCAGGAGAGAGGAGGTGCAGGGCTCTGCGGCAGGGGTCGGTGCCCGCGACTGCGTCACAGGGGGATCCACCAAAGTTCCAGCCGAAATGCCCAGCCAGGTCGAGGTCTCAGGGATCCCTGGGCTCACGTGGGGGAGCCATGGCGATAGCGACTGTTCTCGAGCCCTGCAGCCCCACAATCCAGGGCTGCCCAGGTGTGGCCTGCAGGTCAGGGGGACGGGGCTGCGGCTGGAATCACAGCACTGTCCCCCCTGGCCTGGGCAAAGCTGAGGGGCTTGAGGCCCTGGAGTGGCCCAAACGTCCTGGGATCCTTGCCCTCAGCGGCCAGCTGTGTGGGGCACTAACCCCACAGCCCAGGGCAGAGGATGCTTGGTGGGCAGGGCCTTCCTCACCTGTCCTTGCGGGGCTCCTGGGTGGTTACCGTGAAGGAACACAGCCTTTCCTCTTGGGGTCACTGTTTTGAGAATGAAGCCAGAGAGCAGAAGGAGCCCCAGCACACGGAAGCCCTCCACAGCCATGTGAAGAATCCCAGCTCGGGGGGCTTTGGCACACACAGCAGAAGGGCCGGGGCCTGCAGGTGTGAGGCACACTCACACGCGGGAGCTCTGGCGTGGGGTGGCTGGGGTCAGCCGCTCCGTCACACCTGAGCGGTCTATTTCTGGCAGGAAATGCAGAGAATTAAGAGTGGTTCTGTGCAGATTCGAGGCTGTTTTCTCTTTACTGGAGGATGGCAGGGAGGGGCCAGGGTTTGTGAGCCCTGGGCAGTGGAGCGGCCGGGCATGGGGAGCTGTCCAGGTGGACTGTCTGATGGGAAGGAAGGACAGGACTCAGTCCTGACCCCTGTGAGGGACCTCCAGAGGTATAGGGTCCCCTGGGAAGCTCGTCACTCCTGCAGGCAATTAGGGGAGAGTCAGGCTGTGTGGAACAAGCAATTAATTACCAGCAAGCTCGAGAGGAATCAGAGTCCCTGGCGAACAGGAGGATGTCATGCTTTCATCAGGAATGAGCAGGGAATGGAGTGGAGGGCCAAGGTGGGGGCTGGGGACGCGGTGGCCAGGGTGGGAGCAGAGTGCTGGCCAGGGGGGAGACTGAGATGCGGGCACAGTTACGGAGGGGGAGCTCCACTCCAGGAGGGGCCCGGGGTTCACTGCTCCGTGGATTTGCCACCGTGGATGGGGCTGAGGTCGGTGCGGGCTTCCAGCGGCTTGTGAGCTGCAGGGAAAGAGAATGCACACATTCATGCACGCATGTGCACACTGTAAACACACACCCACGTGTGCACACAGACACACACACATGCACACACACGCAGCCTGCTTATTCGCACACACGCTCCCCATGGGACCCATGGAGGGGAGCGAGACAGGCCCAGGGTCACATTAGGCAGGCAGAGACCCCAGGTTTGGGGGACACGCAGTTCACATCAGGATCCAGAGAGGGCTGCGCTGGAGCTGAGCAGGGAGAGGAGGCGTGGTCCCACACCAGGGGCTGTCCCCAGCCCCTCACAGTCCCGGGGGCCCAAACCTCAGGCCGAGAGTCCACAGGTCTGCCCAAGCATGCCGGGTGTGCACGGCCAGGGAAACAGAGGAGAGAATGCCAGGCCCTGCCCTCAGCGCCTTTGCCCCCTGGGGACACAGCAGGCATGGGAGGAGAGGTCTAGGAGGCCATGTCCCAGCACCACAGGGAGAGGCCTGGGCCATCTGTGTCACGGGCAGGAGGGCACTGGTGCCAACCTGGGTGCCACCCTTCTCACAAGCCTGGCACCTTCCTAGGACCAGTGCTGATGGCCAGCAGGCCTGGCCAGGCTCCTTCACAGAGCAGGGCAGCTGTGGCACAGGGCCCTGGGGCTCCCAGAGGCAGGAAAGAGACCCAGTGCTCCCAGCAGCCAGGTGAGCAGCCAGCCCCGCAAGGGCCACATGCAGCCCAGGGCCGAGTGCATCTCCTGGAAGGCCTGGCTGCCGCCCTGGTCCCTGCGCTGCTCAGCCAGGGATCCAGCAGCCTCCAGCAAAGGAATCCCTCCCCACAGGAGCTGCGGGCACCACGCGACTTCCAGCCTGCGGCAGAGTCTACAGCGGCCAGGCGCCAGGAGGACTGGTCAACAGTGCCCCCTGGTGGCTGCCGTCGCCTCTGCCTCTTCCACCAGCCTTAGTCGCAGCCCTGGTCGCGGCCTTAAGGAGGACACTGGGCCATGGACACCCTCACCCTGTCAGACCTGCACAGCATGGGTGCAGGTTAGCCAGTCGTGTGTGCATAGGCGGTCATCAGCCACCACGTGGGCACAGCCTCCTATGTCTTGCAGACCCTCATCCTGCCACCGCTGGGCTGCCAGTCACCCCTGGGCTACGCCAGCCTTTCCGAGTCTTGGCTGAGGACAAAGCCGGGAGGCCCAGCATTGACAGAGGTGCTGAGGAGGGCCTTCTGGAGGAGAGGAGGTGGCCCAAACTCCCAGGGGTGGGTGCCGGAGGCGGAGGAGTCAGCCCTGGCCCCAGGCAGAGGACGCTCTGGAGGGGGAGGCCAGAGCAGTGTGAGGAAGGGGCCCAGGGACGGAGTGGAGGGACACAGGCCCCCATCAGACTCCTCTCCCGGCCCGGTCACCCTGGCAAGTGCGAGGCCTCTTTGGGACTCAGTTTATCCCGGGATAGGATGCAGGTGCTGATGGGGCCCTCCAGTCCTGCCGCAGGGGTTGAGGGAACGCAGCCCCAGGCCCCGAATCTGTCGGCCTGCAGGTCCTGGGCGGGGGAGGAGGGAGTGGCAGGAGGGGGTCGGGGACAGCGGAGGGCGGATCCCTGAGGGCGGAGCGGCCCGCCTGCCTTAGGGGTCACCAGGGGGCCAGCTCAAGGGTCTGCCGCCCAGCCGACCTCTCCAAGGACTGTGGGCAGGAGTGTGCAGGAGCCCCTGCGGAGCGAGGCTGGACCCGCACAGGGCCAGCGCAGGGCCGGACAGCTGCGCCACAGCCGGGGGCTCTGCTTCGTTTCCTTCTCTGTTTTTCCTTTTCTTTTATCTGCTTCTCTGTCTCTCTCTCAGCACTGGGAATTGAACCCAGAGCGTTCCCACTGAATGACACCCCAGCCCTTTTTATTATTATTATTATTAATTTTGAGACGGGTGCTCAGTTGCACAGGCTGGACTTTCTACCCTCCTCAGCATCCCGAGTGCTGTGGGGGTCACAGGCCTGCGCCCCCGTCCCACTGGCCTCTGCTGTTTTCCTCGGGAAACCTCCCTCCCCAGCGCGGGCAGCAGCCTGTGTGCGTCGAGGGCCTGGCTCACTGCAGGGACTCGCCCCGGCCCTGCCTCCCTCGGTCTGCCCAAGGTGAGCAGCAGCCTCAGAGGCCCGCGGCCCTCTCCCCCAGGCCCCTCCCAGGGACGCAGCAGCGTGTCCACAGGCTTTCCCTCCTCTGACCCGCAGCCCTGTCCCCGCCGTCCTGCTCTGTGTCCCCTGCAGGCCAAAGCCCGGCCCTCAGCTTCTGTCTGTGCAGTGTAGGGGTGGCTTGTGCCGTGGCCGCCAGGCCTTGGCCCCCTGGGCCCACAGACCGCTCACCCCGGCTCTGCCTCGCCGGCACAGACTGTTTAATAAATGTTTAATAGCAACAATAAAAGATCAACTTGGCAAGACTGAAGATTTTCATCCGGGGACTCGGTACTGTGCTCCAGGTCAGTAATAAAAAGCATCTTTGCAGAGTAGACGAGAGGCCGGGCCAGCGGGTGCCACTGGAGCCCCTCAGGGAAGTGACCAGGGACACAGAACGTGCGGCCCGTATGTCGCTCCTGTGTCCTTGTCCCCATCTATCCAGGGGGTGACGAGAGCATGTCTTTTCCAAGCACGGGGACCACTGTGTGGCACAGTGACAAGCCCGGTGAGGAGGCCTCAGCCCAGGCCCCAGTCACCAGTTCGGCAGGTATCCAAAGGGGGGGACACTGAGAAGAGAGCAGAGGCACTGCCCACCCGTCACACCCTGGGCCCTGGGGGGTAGGGGTCAGCGGGAAACAGCCAGCAGGAGGCTGTGGCCCCAAAGGGTCAGAGCCAGTCCTGGATGGGGCCCCAAGCAGCTCCTGCGACACCTGAGGCTGAACCTGGACACAGCCAGGAGGCTCCCTGTCACCAGCCCCAGGCTGAGGTCTGTCCCCCACAGCCCACTCCCCCTGACCCAGCACACGGCCAGGGCGGGAAGCAGAGCCGGCCAGATGCTGACCAGCCCCATGGCCCTGGGGGGACGGCGGGGAACAGCTGGGGAGGATTCTGGGGAAAATAAAGCAGGGCAGAATGAACCCGAGAGTAGAGGTGAGGACACACAGCCGACAGGGCAGAGGCCAGCACCGCGCAGGGCTGGAAGTCGCAGGAAGTGGCCAGGAGCCAGAGGGGGCTGGGGGTCAGACGCCCTAGAGTCCAGTGGGAGACGGAGGTGAGGCAGTTGCCGAGGGAATGATTGATGGCATTCATTTCACCAAAGAGGATCCAAGCCGCACTCAGAGCCAGCCCCGGCTGCCTCGGGCTCCCGAATAAGGAGGTAAGAAAGGAGTGCACAGTTTGGGGTGTCAAACCCAAACACAGGTAAGGAGGACGTGAGTCTCAGCACCAAGGGCAGCACTGGAACTCGGAGGCCAGGTGACTCCTGCAGCGCCCAGGAGGGCAGGACCAGGTCCAGCAGCCGGAACCAGCCGGGAGCAGCATCCGTGCCGAGTTTGAGCCGTCCTGGCCCGTGCTCTGCTCTGTAACAGCGCAGCGGCCGACCCGGGAAGAGAAGGGGGTTACCTGGCCCGGGGCCAGGCGGCCGCACCAGATCACCTTCCCGCGAGGGCCCCGAGCTGCCCTGGCCCTCTGCAGAAGCAGACAGGCCAGGCTCACGAGGAGGCAGGGACAGGAGAACTGTCTTCTGACAGCCACCGCTCCAAACGGAGCCAGGTGCCCAGAGTGAGAGTTTGCACGAGAAAGGCGCTCGCCCGCCCACCCGCCCGGGCTCTGAGCTCAGGGCCTCAACTCGGCCATCAGGACAGGGCCAGGGCGTGCAGTTCCACAGCAACAAACCACCGCCCACCACGGCGGGGGCAGAGTCACCCCAGCAGGAGGAAGCATCCCACAAGGACGAAGGTCAGGCCAGGAAGCAGAGGCGAGACCGCAGGAGGGGTCCACGGGCCCCTCTCCACAGAGCCCCCACACAGGCGCTCTGTTCTCCAAAGCTAACCCAGAACCACGCGCAACGCGAGAACCCTGGAAACCAGACAGCCACATACCATATATATATGTATATCGTGCTGTGCTCTGCTATTTCTCTTAAAGTTCATCCTAGAGACATTTCTATAGCAGTATATAAACAGCTCTCAAGTTACGTGAACAGCCGCACAGAGTTCAACTGCATGAACGCCCCGTTAGTCCTGTAATCGTCTCCTATTGGTGGACATTTGGGTGATTTCTAGTAATTAACTTCTACTCCCCAGGCGGCAGTGGCACGCTGGCTGCTACCGCGTGTCTCATGTGTGAGTGTGTTCGTGGGCTAAATAAATACAAATGCAATCGCTGACCAAAATGGAAACTAATAACAGCCCAGAGAGCGAGGATTTTATAGGTCTCAGCAAAATCTAGAAGGTTGAGGAGAAGGAAAGTGAAAAAGTCTAAAAAGCCTCCAGAGGGAAGAAGTCACGGAGGGGGAAGGAGGGGGAATTGATGAGGATGAGGAACCTGAGCCCCAGAAAGAAGTGAAAGTTAGCGTCCTGTCCTCTGGTTAACATCAAAAACAATAATAAACACTGCCACTTAAACGAGGATATAAGCTCTAAGGTTAGAAGTAGAGGGGAACTTTCAAGTGAAACAATGTAAGTAATCGAAAATATATAGCGGACAGAGAGCAACATGATCACACTGCAGGCATAAGTAGCAGAATGAGTAAGAAGCACAGCTGCAGAGAAGGCAGCATCAAACGCGCCTATCACGGCACTAAGGTACAGGGATGTCTTCCCCGGGAAAGAGCACGACTTATAGTTTTGATTGAAAAAAGAGGAAGCTCTGTGGAAATCCCAAAAACAGGAGTAAGCCAAGCTTAGAGGAGTGTGGGAAATGCATGAGGACCTTGTCTCTCTGTCATCCTCTGACAATGAGTCCCCCCAGCTGGGGCCTTGTGAGGACCGCACGGCTCCCGGGAAGGCACTTTACACATGGCCAATGTGTGCTTCTCGCTGCAAAGGCTGCTGGGACCTTGAGACTGCTGCTGCGGTGCAACCCAGCTCTCCCCATGTGGTGCCGTGTGCTTGACAGTGAGAGCTGGGAACAGGCGTGGGGAACCTCACTGAGCCTGGCCCAGTGCGTCTGCAGTGCACAAACATCCTTTCTTTTTTTTTTTCTCTCTATGAGAATAGTTGTATTTTAATTTTTTTATTTTAAAAAATAAAAGAAGGAAAACATATTAACAAACAGACATCTATTTACAAAATAGCATAAGAATGATACAAACAAAACAGAGTTGCAGACAACATTGTAGGAAATTAACCATGGTTGTTGTATTACTTATTGATATCTTCAAAGTGGCTTCTCAAGAAAACAAAGAGACATACAAGATTGATCAAACAAGTAATCATTAGCTGTTCCTTTCTGTAGAGCAATAGAAGACAGTAGTACAACTATGTTAGCTATCCTGTATATACACACCTACATAATTTCCCCTTCTTCCCCTTTTCTTTCCCCACATCCCAGTTGCCCTTTTCTTTTGAGCATTTTCCTTTCATTTCACAATGTCTATCATATCTCCTAGTTTTTATTCACTCTTTCAGGTCTTACACTAGTGAGACAATACGATGCTTACACATGCAGGTCTGATTTATTTCACTTATGAGTATGGTCTCCAGTTGTGACCATTTACCTATAAAAGCCTAGAGTTTATCTTTCTTTATAGCTGAGTAATATTCCATTACATAAAAGTACCACAATTTTTTATCCAGTCCTCAGTGGATGGACATTTGGGTTGCTTCCACAATTTAGCAATTACATATTGCACTGCTATGAACATGGGTGCACATATATCACTGTGATATGATGTTTTCAAATCTTCTGGAAAAATACCCAGTAGGGGAATAGCTGAGTTGAATGGGACCTCGAGACCTAGTTTGCTGAGGAATCTCCAAACTGATTTCCACAGTGGCTTCACCAGTCTGCATTCCCACCAGCAGTGGAGAAGGGTTCCTGTTTCTCTACAGCCTTGCCAGCATTTGATATTGGTTGATTTCTTAATGCTAGCCATTCTTACTGGGGTGAGATGAAATCTCAATGTTGTTTTAATTTGCATTTCTCGAATGACTAATGATGCTGAACATTTTCTCATGTATTTATTTACCATTTGTATTTCTTTATCTGAAAAGTGTGTATTCATCTCAGTTGCCCATTTTTGGATTGGGTCTTTGAATTTGGGGGAGCTGATGTTTTTTAATTCTTTATATGTTCTAGACAGAAGACCTTTGTCTGAGCGACAGTCAGCTAAAATTTTTTCCCGATTTGTGGGTTTTCTTTTTACTCTGCTGGTGATTTCTTTAGATGTGCAGAAGCTGTTCAGTAGGATGAGATCCCAGTTGTTGATTCTCTGAAGTATTTCACAGGCAGTTTGGTTTTTGTTCATGAACTCTGCCTAACCCTATGTCTTCAACGTTTTCACCTACTTTCTCTTCCAATAGATTTAGTGTTTCTGTTTTAATATTGAGATCTGTGAACCATTTTGACTTGAGTTTGGTGCATGGTGATAGAATTCCATCTATTGGCTTGCAGGTGGCAAGCCAATTTTTCCAGAATCATTTATTAAGGAGGCTATCATTTTTCCAGTGAATTTGTTTGGCCCCTTTATCAAAGATTAGGTGGCTGGGTGTGTTTGTGGTTGTGTCTGTGTCCTCCAGTCTGTTCCATTGATCTGTGGTCTGTTTTTTAGCAAGTACCATGTTGATTTTATTACAGTGGCTTTGTAGTATAGTTTCAGGTCAGGGATTGTAATTCCACCTGACTTGTCCTTGTTGCCCAGGATTGCTTTTGCTATTCTGGGTCTCTTCTGGTTCCAGACGAATTTAAGGAATGTTTCCTCCAGATCTATGAGCTATGCTAATGGTAGTTTAATGGGGGTTGCATTGAATCTGTACAACAGTTTTGGTAGTATGGCCATTTTCACCATGTTGGTTCTTCCTATCCATGAGCAAGTGATATTTTTCCATTTAGTGAGATCCTCTTTGATCTCTTTTTTCAGAGTACTGTAGTTCTCATTAAATAGATCTTTTACTTCTTTTGTTAGATTGATTCCTAAATATTTCAATTTCTGGGATGCTATTGTGAAAGGTATGGTTTCCTTAATTTCTCTCTCAGTTTGTTTGTTATTTGTGTATAAGTATGCTATTGATTTTTGGGTGTTGACTTTGTATCCAGCTACACTGCTGAATTTGTTGATTAATTCAAGAAGTCTTCCTGTGGAGTGTGAAAATAGGGATAGATGGTCTTTACCTCAATCTGATCAAAGCCATCTATGACAAACCAACAGCCAACACCATACTAAATGGACAAAAACTGAAAGCTTTTACTTTGAAATCAGGAATAAGACAAGGATGTCCGTTGTCACCACTCCTATTCAACATAGTTCTGGAACAATTAGCCAGAGCAATTAGACAGGAGAGAGAAATAAAAGGAATAAGAATAGGAAAGGAAGAAATAAAACTATCACTATTTGCAGATGACATGATACTTTACATGGGAGACCCCAAAAACTCCACAAGAAGACTCCTTGAATTAATCAACAAATATCCTTTTGACCTAAATTTCTCCAAAAACCGGTCATAGCCCTACGCAGAAACCATTTACAGAGATCAGTTATGTGCTTGGGAGAGAACACTCTTTAAAACGATTAAAAATCAAAGCGCTAGCTCTGCTGGACACATTATCTGATCACAAAACAATAAACTTAGAAATAATAATGAAAAGATGACTAAAGTACCTTGCATGCTGGAAATATAAGAAATCCACCGACAGATGAGCCTTGGATCAAAGAGCTCATGAAGGACACTGCGGTGCATGGGAGGCTTCAGGAAGGAGGATCTTTAGCCAGCTCCAGCCAGAGCAGGAGCCGCTGCTTCGGCGGCCTCAGCCTGGAGGGGACGTGCAAGGGAGCGATGAGGTGTGATCCCAGCACTCAGGAGCACAGCAACACACACCCAGGAATGAGGAAGGATGCATCCGCCGGACATGAAAACTACACACAGTGAAAGGTAAAGTAAGTAAGTAGACAGCACAGCGTAACTCAGAGCTGATTCTCTGAAGTTAAGTCTTTGCAAATTAATTGTGCGAAGGAGAAGACAGAAGGACAGAAACTCAGAGAGACAGAGAAAATAAGAACAAGAGTGGAGAATACGCTCATGAAAGAGAAGGCTGAGACAATTGTGAGGTAAATATACACACTTGGCTCTACGGTAACATGTTTATAAATTTAGAACAAAGGTAAGTTCTTACATACAGAAGTTAACGTGAGGGGTTCAGCATGGCTGACGGAGGGAGAGCTGTGTTCAAGTTTCTCAGAGAAAATCAACTAAAAACACAACCGAAGAAAGAGAGGCCATACACCCCAACCCCAAAATCAATCTGAAATAAGAGACCTGTAGATCACACAGGACGTAGACATAGGACTGCATAAAACTGCAGAGCAGACCGCAGGGCTGCTGCAGGACCTCAGCCCATTGTGGAGCAGAAACTGCCATTCTGGGAAGTTCCCAAAACCTGACAGGTCACAGTAGCAGGGCAAACTCAAGCCACGCAGGAGAGACCGGGGAGTGGGGCCCCTCGCCTCTCTTGTCTTCCTCCACACAGAGGACACTGCAGCCCAGCAGCAAGTTCACCAGCACACACTTCGGCGAGTGACCAGGAAGCCGTTCCCTCTGCCCCCCAGTTCCTTTTCTTTCCCTTTTGCTGTGATGTGCCATAGCAGCTCCCTGGGAAACTCTAGCAAAAACAAGGTCGGGACCACAGCAGTGGTGGTGAGGGCAGGGTGTGAAGCAGCCCACTCCTCCCGCCCTGGTCCAAGCAGCCTGAGAAAGGAGAGGGATGCAGAACTCAAGCAGCTGCGGGTTGTGGGAGGACGAGTGCAAAATCAGCACTCCCCACCACCACCTTGCTCACCGGTCCGAGAGAAGAGTGAGGAGTCTCGAGCTGTCTCCACAGTGGCGGCAGTGCAAATGATCAGCCGACTGCACCTCCCTTGCCCTGTGCTCAGCAGTTTGAGGAGAGAGAGGAACCAGCGGAGTGGAGCAGAGCAGGTTGAGCAAAGGCCGGGAGGGTCCAACTGCACGTGAGATTGGGGCAGCCTCAGGCTGTCTCTATCTGAGGGCACCACAGCAACTGAGAGAGCGACACAGGGACAAAGAGGGTAAGGAGACATGGGCAGGCCACGCTGGGACATCCAGAAAGCTATTGGCTGAAGATTGGCCCATGCCTCCACATCTAGAGGCCAATATCAGCCCCATAACCAGCACTAATCCTACTTGTTGTAGTCAGAGTTTACAAGGGAATAGATTTAATACAGGACGTATAACTTATAGGATTATTTTATAATATTAACCCCAAAAGTCAAATGTAGAAGAGTGCAGGAGATCTGTCCACCCACTAGACACCCAAAAAATCCAACTGGGGGCCTGGAGCCCACGACAATGTCTCATGCAAATCTGTATCAAGGATCTGCACTGGGGAGGCCCGAAGGTCAGTGGTGGAAGCTAGAAAGTCTGCACATGTGGGATGAAGGATCTGTGCCAGCAGGCTGAGAGATCTGCTCTGGAGCCAGGAAACGGTGCTCAAAGTAAGAACCAGAGCTGCCCCAAAGAGTATTATGGCCATCCTCAGTGACAGCAGGGCCCCAGCTCCTCCAGTGATGAGACCAGCCGCGTTCATATCAGGAAAGACAGCATGACGAGCTTCTCCAGGAGAATCAACAGCGCAACATCTTCCCTTCCAGTTCCACTTTTTATGCTGTTGGCAACAATCCCAGATGGGCCTTCCACACCCAGCACCAGGCTGATTCAGTTCAGCTGGGTGTTCCATTGGTTAATTCACTACACTCCTGCAGACTGGACAGGGTTGCCCAGCACAGATTTGGGCTCAGACATGGACACTACCATAGAACTGTGGACACCAGAGGACTTTCATCTTTTTTTAGTTTGTTTGTTTTATTTTCCTGTTTCTGTCTTTTTTTTTCTTTTTTGCTTATTTAAGCTTTTACTTTCATTGTTTGTTGTATTTTGTTCATCTTTTTCTCTCTCTTTCCTTAACTTTCTTGATTTTTGACATTTTCATGTGAGTGAATATTGTCTTAGTCTCTCTAGTTTGCTTCAATATTCTTTGGCTTTATCCTTGACTCTTCCTTTCCTGCCCTCTTGTCTGGTTTCCCAAAGCTTGGGTGATCATCCTTTGTCCTTCAGCCTTGCTTCTACTATATTTCTCTTCATTTATCTCTCTATTTTTTCCCCTATCCCTCTTAAATCCCCCATACACATACACACATGGTAAAATCACTCTACTGAGAGGAAACTCACTGCATATAAGTTCCTGGTTTATGATGGATTTTGTTATATAATTGTAGCTATTGCTCCTTTGGTTAAAGGTACCAAATTAATAGTTAATACAGTTTGTCAGTTTCTAGGCTGGGCTTGATGCTATTGTTATTGCTAATTGTACTTTTTCCAAGGTGTCAAACCTGTTGTAATCTGTAATCTGTAATCCCTTATATGACAACACTGTAATTGTCTGGGGTCATAAACATCACAATAGTCCAGTACCAAAGGACTGGCTGGATGAAATAGATAGCAACTTCTCATCCCTAATAAATTGGGAAGATGGCATCTTGGGACAGACACAAAGGCCAAGAGCCAGCTACACCTAGAAGACATCTGTGAGGAATACACATACTAGAAAAGCCTTAATACTGGTGATAAAACTAACTACCATTAGCAACTCACAAGCATCAACACAGAAAACAAATTTTTAAAAAATAGAAAATGACAAGACATGAAGCAAATGCAACCTCAGTCTTCCAGCCCACCCAGGACAAGCCCAGGGACAAGAAGATAGAGGAAATCAAAGCTCACCCACCTGAATCTTCTGAAATGGTAGCAACAGAAGTAAGAACAGATGAATGAGGCTATAGAGAAAATTAGATCAAAAATAATCTCTCAGGTAAAAAAAGAGATGATGACCACAGTGAAGGACTTGTTCAGTGAATCTAGGGTAGACATAAATCTAAAAATCAGAGGATCTTAGGAAAATGATGGAAACCATGAGTGCCCCACATAGGAAAGAAATGGAATCCATGAAACAGGTTCAAACAGAAATCCAGGGGTTTAAAAATTCTATCAGGGGGCTGGGGATTTAGCTCAGCGGCAAAGTGCCTGCCTGGCAAGCACAAGGTCGTGAGTTCGGTTCCCAGTACCAGAGAAAAACAAAAAAAAAAAAAAAAAAAAAAAAAAAACATAAAAATTCTACCAAAAGTACATGCAGGTGAATGAACCAAGGTGAGGACAGAATATCAGATCTGGAAAACAAGATTGCAATTAGTGATCACAAATAGAAAGATTTCTTAAAAATAGCAAAGGACCATGTAAAATCAATCCAACAGCTACAAGATGATGCAAAGGACAACATAAGATTGACCAGAGTCAATGAAAAAGCAAGAGACAGCACAACCAACATAAAAAAAACTGTTCACAAAGTAATGGCAGAAAATTTCCCAAGCATGGAAAAAAATTTGACATACAGTAAGTGAGGCATACGGAACTCCAATTAGCCATGATCAAAATAAATCTACACCAAGGCATATAATAATAAAGATTCTAGAAATTCAACACAAAAACAGAATATTAAAAGCTGTTAGAGAAAAGAAACAAATCACCTATATAGTAAAACCCATCAGAGTCATGGCAGACTTCTCAACATAAACCTTCAAGTCAAAGAGAATTTGGAGTAAAGTATTTCAAGTCCTGAAAGAAAACAACTTCCAACCCAGATTGATGTGCCCTATGAAACTACCTTTCAAAATCAATACAGAAATAAAATATTTCCATTAAGTATCTTCCTCTGAAGAAATTTATGACCACAAAACAGCTCTCAAAAATGTTCTGAAAGATATTTTATAAAGAGATAATGAAGACTATAATTCCAAGAACACAAATAGAAACAATCTATCAGGCAAGGCAAGCAATTAAACAGATGAGAAAGACAGGGAATCAACAATGGGAAAACAATATGACAAGGATAAGCCAATACATATTAGTTGTAACCATCAATGTACAAACATTGTTTTTTTTTGGTACTAGGTATCAAACTCATGACCTCAGGCATGCCAGGAAAGCTCTTATGCTGCTGAGGTAGATCCCTGGCCCCATTAATGTAAATGATCTCAATTCACCAATCCAAATAAAAAGACTGGCAGATTGGATCAAGAAACAAGGTCCAACAATATGCTGCATACAAGAAACACATTTGACTCAAAAAGAAAGTTTATAGACTGAAAGTCAAAGGATGGAAAACAATATTTCATGTGACAGGGACAAAAAAAATCAGTTGTAGCTATTCTGTTTGTAGACAAAGTGAACTCCAAGCGAAGAATGATCAAGAGAGACAAAGAAGGTCATTACATACTTAATTCCAAGAGGAAGTAATAACAATCATAAGTATATATCACCAAATACCAGCACACCCAACTATATAAAACAAATATTAGCTGACATGAAAACATCAAATGGGCAATAATACAATTGTAAAGGGGCATCTCAATACACTACTGTCATAAATAGACAGGTAAACTAGGCAAAAAATCAACAAGGAAATATTAGAATTAAACCAAACCTGTGAACAAATAGACTTTGTAGATGTCTACACAGTTGTCTACCACACAACATGAGAATACACATTTTTCTCAGCTGCTCTCCAAAATAGAACACATACTAGCTCATAGAACATGCCTAAGTAAATGCAAGGGAATTGAAATTATCCCATGCATATTATCAGACCACAGTGCAGTGAAATTAGAAATCAATGGCAAAGAAACCACAAGTGCTTCATAAACACCTGGAAATTAAGCAACACCCTGCTGAACAACCAAAGGGCCACAGATGAAATTAAAGAAGAATTTAGAAGTTTTTGCAATTAAATAACACTGGCACAAAGTACTGGAATTTATGGGACACAGTGAAAGTAGTCCTTAGAGGGAAATTTATAGTGGTGAATTCTCACACCAGGAAAGGGGAACTAGAGAGGGGATAGGGGAGGAAAGAAGGGAAAAGAAAAAATGAGAAAAGAAGGAAAAGATGGAAACAAAGCTTTTGTAAATAAGGAGGGAAAGAGGGGTGGATGGGAGGAGAAGGGAATGGGAAAAATGAAGAATCAAGACATATCACATATAGGTACAAATTCCCTATGATGAATGTGATCATTATGTACACCTAAAAGGTCCCAATGAACTTAATTAATTAAAAAATTTATGTATCCAAGAAATGGAAAACTGAATGGGCCAAAAAATATTGGAAGTCTGATTTAGGATCTACAATCGAAAAACCCACCAGGTTTAGGTGCATTCAAAATGAATTCTGTCTGATCTTTAAAGAGATAACAGATTATTCTATGTCATTTAAAATATTCCAGAACATAGAAAGTACTGAAAGAAACACTCTCCTTTGAATTGCACAGTGAATGTATTTTTAAAACAATATTAAATACAGATAAAAAATTATTAAAACTACCAATATCATTCCTGAACATATATACAAAATTCTACTTGAAATTATTGTCAGTCAATGAATCAAAAATAACCCTAGTAATGTTTTACAGCCAAACAGGGGTCCAGGGCACATGCCTATCTTCCCCTCCATG
This sequence comes from Chinchilla lanigera, assembly GCF_000276665.1. Lineage (NCBI taxonomy): Eukaryota > Metazoa > Chordata > Mammalia > Rodentia > Chinchillidae > Chinchilla > Chinchilla lanigera. The sequence continues at coordinate 32,636,211 of NW_004955413.1, forward strand.
TCTAGTGAGCCCGATGTACCCAACAGAGTGGACAGGACACTGATCCCTGGGACACTCAGGTGATCAAAGGACCTGTAAAACTGACTGTGACAGAAAGCAAGAAAATCAACCGAGCCCACACAACACAAAATAGAGGTGTAAAGACAAAGGCTTTTGGTCTTCCTCGTTGATGAAGATTGGGGCAAAAGCAATCACCAAACCCACAGCACCAAGCTGAGCACACGTCTGCTGGGTTGGCAGGGAGGTACCTGGAGGTGCTGCTGTGGTGGCCATAAAACCACTGCCAGGGCAGAAGACGTCCATCTGCTGCCCTGAGCTTGCTGATGGAAAACTATGGTGCAGTAGCACTTATGACTCAGCCGTGACCCCTCTAGCTTCTCTACAGAACAAAAAGCAGCTGAATGGAGCATGATGGTGACAGCCTTTCCTCCCACCTTTAATATGTGGATGATGGCTCCAAGATCTGCGGTTGTCTCCTGGGATTAGATGTGGTTAATTGTGCTAGGAATGCTCCTGGTACCAGCAATATGTGGGCCAGCAGGAGGAGCAGCTGAGGACCGCCCGGTTGGTCCTTCCTATCCTGGCAGCCTTTATTCTGCAAGTGAGTGCAGCTGATGAGACTAGATTTGTGGACGTGAGATCATCTCTGCCAGTCATTCCGTTGCCCCCGATCCAGAAGTTTGGTTCCTGGATCCACAGAACCGCTGTAAGAGAGAACCGTACCAATTCCACTTCCTGTCTCAACTACAGAAACCCTACCCGTGTGGCTGTTGAAATCCACTCCTGTACATTGGGCCTGGACTCCAGCACTCACCTCTTTAAAGAGAATGCACAGCTTCTTGCTGTTGCATAAAAGCCCTGAGGGTGTCTGCCTCCAAGACATCAGGAAAAGTGCTTGCTGTACAGCCTGGCAAGGGACACGTGTCGTCCTTCCCCACCAGGGTACTCTCTCCATCGGCCAACTGGCCCTGGGTCCAGCACCTGCTTGAGGTCTCTCATCAGTGACAGACCCTGATTTCCCACTGTGCAGGACAAAGCCATCCTCGGTTTTCCTTTGTCTCACTGAGCAACAGCCCAGCAGGCACCCCTCTCTCACCCCAGGAGGACCACGGTCATCGGTGATTTCCACCGATGACCTGACTGCCACTCTGGTTGTGCTACTGATGCTGTGGGTGACATCACATCACTCCCAGCACTGCGGCTGCCACCCCTGCTCTGCTGCTGTGCAGTCCCACCACCGCAACCACCCCACAAGCCCAGCTCTGTGACATCATCTCCTCCCATCAGCCCGCAGGTCTTCCCTCCAGCACTGCCCTTGCCGCCCTAAGACTTTCATTTGTGACCTCTTACTCCTTTTTTCTTAATATGGCATCTTATTTCACTCTGAGCTTTACTCTCAATATTTGGAATGGCTGTTTCGAGTTAATATTATATCCTGCATTAACATGATTTTATACTGCCCACTGCATGTTTAGATTCCATTCTCCAATTTCTCGGTAGCAGGATTTACCTAGGGTTCTTCCTTAAACATTTTGGTTCTATGGGGAAATTTGGTGCAATTTCCACCCATTTTCTCAAATGTATTTACCACAGGCATTTTAAGCTTGAAGATGCTAACTCCGTAACACCTATTTCTCTTTTCCCTCCGAGAATTTTGCCCATTAGGTGAGAGTTTTTGGATGCTTCCATATTTTTAATTGAATTCTACTCATTTTGTATAACATCTAGAGAGACTTTCAGTGATGTCTTCTTACTTTAGCTATGCTGAGATTTTAAAATAGCAGAGAGAGAGGGATTATTTGTGATCCAGCAGGCAGCCGGAGCACAGGAAGATGAGATTGATTCAGTTTTCCGGCACAGCCAGTCTGTTCCCAGTTTGTGCTCATCCTGGGCGGGTGTGGAGCTGCAGGGAAGTCTGCAAGGTCTGCCCTGTCGTGCCTGCTGTCTGGGTTCTGAAACCAATGCTGCCTAGAATTTAGCTTATTGGCCATTGCTTTTTGATTGTTCTGCTCCCATCTCATTACAGATATACGTAGCTTAGAATTCAGACAATGGCTAGGGGAAATGTATGCACAGTGCTTCACTGCCTGCCTTGAAGTTGCTTGTGTGCACCAGCCTTCCCATCCCTGAGACATAACACCAGACATCGCAGCTCTAAGCAGGCCAGGCTTATTCGGGCCCATGTTTTGAAGAGATTTAGTCCGCGGCTGGCTGGCTCCAAGGCACAAACATCATGGTGGAAGGGTGTGGCAGAACAAAGTTGATTAGTTAATGTCAACCAGGAAGCAGAGCAGGGGAACAGTGCCAGAGAGAAAGGGGAGAAGGACCAGACACTGATCCCAAGGCTGCCCCTCCGTGACCATCCAGGCACACCCGGGAGTGGGCTCCGCCCTTGCCCAAGATGCCAGAGCCAATCAGGCTGACCCTTCCCCCGGACCTCCACACTCCTTCCGCACGGCTCTCAATCCCTTCAATCCCTACTCCACCAAAGCCAAGGTGATTATTTACTAAATGTCAATATGAAGACCCTTCCCAGTTTTAACAGCTGCCTTACTTACTTTTTTGTTGCTGGGAAAAAATACCCACACTCACAACTTAGAGGAGGAAGGATTTATTTTAGCTCATTGTTTGTAAAGGTTTTAGTCCATAGTTGCTGGTTCCAAGGCAGTGCAGCATGGCAGAGGAGAAACAGCTGATGGGACGGCAAGGAGGAAGAAAAAGGGTCCGGCGGGAGGAGGGATAAATACTTCCAGGCCACACCCACCATGGCCCACCTCTCCCCAGTGGGCTTCACCTTGCATCACCCAACTATAAACCCAGTATTGCACTGTGATTCAGCATCACAGGCCCATATGCAGTCATCTCCCAAAATCTCCCCTGTGAGCACACGAGGCTTTGGGAGAGCACCTAGATATAAGCCATTATGACGGCTTTATTGAGATACAACTCCAGTGCCACGAAATCCACCATTTAAATGGTTCTATCCAGTACTTTCAGCGTATTCACAGAGAGGGGCAGCAGCACTGCCATCAGTTCTTGAGCAGCTTCCTCTTCCCCAGACGCATCCTGTCCATGATCAGTAACCCCATGGGCACCCAGGCCTCCCACTCTGAGCAACCAGTAACCAGCTTCCTGTCACCACAGCTTCACAGCCTGGGCTTTGCTATTCCTGGAGCTGTATAATGTGCAGTCTTTTGTAGTTGGTGTCTTTCAGTTAAGGTCCCATGGTTCAACCCCAGTGCAACATGCACCCGAACTCCACCCCGTTGCCAAGTAATGGTCCAGCCTACAGCTACGCCATGTTTTCTTTGTCCCCCATCAGCAATGGGCACGGGCTGTTTCCACGAGGGGCTATTGTGAGCGGTGCTGCTGTGAGCATTTGTGCACAGTTTCTCATGAGCACATTCCTTTCTTCGCTTGGGTGGGCACCTGAGGCACGTGCTGACACTGCTCAGCCTTTGGAGGAGCTGCTGGACCTTCATCCACTGCAGCTGCACCACTTTACAGCTCCTCCAGCTTCGGGGGGGGGGGTTCCACCTTCTCCACATCCTGACTTCCCTTTTTGCTCACAGCAACCATAGCTCGTGGAAAGTGGCAGCTCTTGGATGATTTGCATTCCTGATAGCTAATCACGTGTATAGCGGCCTTTGTGTGTTTTCCTTGAATTAGGGTCTATCCAGGTCGATTGCCCATTTTCATGGATTACAGTGGTACCTCAGGTCATAAACTGAATTCGTTCCCTGACTGTGGGGAAGATGACTGCACTCGTTCCTGTGGGAAAGATTACCTCAGTTCTGTTCATTGCCCAACGGGGAGTTCACAAATGGAAGCATTTATAAACAAAGCTATTACTGTATATGTCTTATTTGTTATCCATTCTTTATATATTCTAGCTATAAGTCCCTTATCAAACATGGGATTTGCAATATTTCCTTCCACTGTGCTGCTTGTCTTTTCATTACTTGGGGGTGCCTTTCGAAGCTCTGAAGTTTAAATTGTGCATGGCAGGGGTGTGGTTCAGAGGTAAAGTTCTTCCCTGGTGTGCAAGAAGGGCCTGGGTTTGATCCTCAGCACTGCAGGAAAAAAGGAAAGAAAACAAAATTTAAAAAAACATTTTAAATGATGACAAAGTCCAATTAAGTTTCACTTTGTTTTATTGCTTGTACTTTGGCTGTGATACCTAAATATATATACACATATATATTTGTTCTTAAAATTTACACCTATGTTCTCTCCTGGCAGTTTTAGAATTTTAGCTCTCATATTGAGACTTCTTATCCTTCTGGAGCTAATTTTCAATTTTCTATGAGTTATGCATCCAACTTTACTCTTTGCATGTATTTATCCACTCGTCTCAACACCATCTGTTGAGACAACGTTTCATTTCCTCGTTAGGAAATGTTAACACCACTGCGGAAAACAAGTGGATCCTAAATGTGAGTGGTGACTTTTGTACTCTCAGCTTGACCCCAGGGGTCTCTGTCTGTTCTTTGATCGACCCAGTGCCAGTCAGTACCACACAGAAGTGATCACTGGAGCAGTGTGGTGCGTGTTGAGGTTAGGAAGCATATGTGACCTCCAACCTGGCTCTTTCTCAAAGCGGTTTAGGCCATTCCAATCACCACGTTAATGTTAGGATGAGTTTGTCAAGTGAATTTCTGCAAAGAAGTTAGCTGGGATTTTGATAGCAATTACACTGAGTATTTCAGTTCAACGGAGAAGTTCTGCCATCATCACAAGATTAGGGCTTCTGATCAAGGAACACAGAATCTTCCCACCTATTTGGATTTTTAAAACTTCCTTTCAACGTGCTTTGTAGTTTCTCTGAGTGTAAGATTTTAACTTCTTTTGTTAAATTTATTTATATATGTTAGGTTTTTGTTGCTATTATAAATGAAATAGCTTTCTTAATTTCATGTTGGGGTTATGCATAGCAAATGTATAGAAATATAACAATTGTCTTGAATCCTGCAGTCTTGCTGAACTCAGTTCTCAGTGTGAATGTTTTTAGGGGGAGGATGCTGTAGGATTTTCTCCGCATGAGCTCATGGCTCTGTGCATAAGAAGAGGCTTTCTTCTAACCTTCCAGTGTGGGTGATTTTGTTCCGTTGTATTTTCTAATTGCCCTGCCTAGAACTCCAGTGTGGACTGGTACTGATTAGAGTGGAAACCCTTGTCTTCTTCCTCATCCTGAAATGGGTTCACTTGGTCTTTCACCACTGTGCCCGGTTTGGCTGTGTTTATCTGCAAATGTGAATCACCGGATGGGAACATTCTCTGCCTCCACTACTTTGTGGAGTGTTTTTATTGCACAAGGCATTGAATTTTATCAAGTAATTTTTCTGCACTCATGGAGGAAGTAACATGGTGCCCCCCTCTTTTTTTGGACAGCAGCAGTTTTTTTGGACAGTGTGGACAATCATGGAGTTGTATGTGTCAAATCAATCTTTCGCTGCTGGGACAAATCTTCCTTGGTCTTGTCATTCTGTTCTTTTTATACATTCCTGGATTTTGTGTGAGCATTTCCTTGAGGATTTTGCATCTATATTCATAAGAGAAGCTGCTCGATAGGATTCTTGTGAAGTTTTTGTCTGGTTTGGGTATCAGTGTGATGCCGACCTTGGGAAACATCTGCTTGTGCTCTGTTTGTCAGAAGAGTTTGTGAAGAACTGTTATCAATTCACCAGCGAAGCCATTTGGGCCTAGGCTTTTCTTGGTGGATAATTCTTAGGTTACAAAATCAATTTCGTCACTCGTTCTAGCTCTGCCTAGATTTTCTTTCTTCCTGAGTCGAGATTTGTGCCCCTGTAGAATTCTTTTCCAGTTGAACGGAGCTTGCTGATCTGTTGGCAGAGTGTTCATGGAGCTCCACGTGCTCCTTTTACCTCTGGAGCACCAGCAGCTCTGTGCTTTCTGTCATTCTTGATCGCATCATTTGAGCACTCCCTCTCTCCCTCTCTCTCCCTCTCTCTCCTTCATCAATTTACTAAAGCTTAGTCCAGTTTGATGATCTTCTCAAATAACCACCTTTGGTTTCATCAACTTGCTGTTTTTCTGTTCTCCATTTCATTACCTTCAGCTCTAATTTTCATTATTTCCCTCCTTCTGCTTCAAGCGGGATTGTTTGCTTCTCTTTTTCCCCAGTGTTTTCAGGAGGAAGTTTGGGTTACTGATCAGAGATTCTTCTTCCCTTTTTAACTCTAAGCTTCCCCTGCCATAACGGTCTCTCCCAGCACTGCCTTGACTGGGCCCCCTAGGTTTTGGTAGAAAGGGACTCTTCGTTCACCTGTGTATTTTCTCATTTCCTGTGTGATTGTTCTCTGACCCCCTGGCTGTCTGGAGTCTGTTACCTAATTTGCAGACATTTATGAAGTTCTTTGCTGCCGTTGCGTCCTAATTGCAGTCCACCATGGTAAAAGCAAACACTGCACGATATCAGTCCTCTTGACACCGTACAATGCCGATGCCACGGCCTCAGGTGTGGTCCATCTCGAGACAGTCCGTGTGTGGTGAGAAGAGGTTGTCTGCTGCTGTTGGGCAGATGCTCCCCAAATACCCTCAAGGTGCCGCCAGCCTATGGTGCTTTTCCAGGCCTACTTTTTCTTGTCCATCTTCTCCCTGGTTGCCCTGCTCATTAATGACAGGGTGCTGAAGCCTCCTGTGATCCCTGTGAGTTATCTCTCTCCCTCTCACTGGGTCTGCTTTCACTTGCTGTGTTTGAGGAATCTATTATGACACTTGTATAGGTCTCTAATTGCTATACCTTCTTCATAGGTTGGCCTCTTATGATCATAAAAGTCTATCCCTAACAGCTTTTTAACTTTATTTGGTCCAAGTCTGGGATTGTACTGCATACCACCCCAGCCAGCTTCCTTAGGGGACTCTTTGCATGATATGTTTTTAAACATCCTTTTGCTTGTAATCTATTTGTATATTTAAATCTAAATATGTCCTCTCTGTGGACAGCATAAAAATAAATCTTGCTTATTAATCCAGCTTGGAAACATCTTTTTATTATATTGCTTAATCCATTCATGCTTAAGGTGATTATTGACATACTTGGATTTACATCTGATATTTCCATGTTCTGTTGCTGCATGCCTGATGTTTCTATTCCCCTTTTTCTTCTTTTCAGTTTCCTTTCACACGAAGTGAATATTTCCTAACGCAATATTTGGGTGTCTTTCATGAGGCGACCTGGAGCCCCAGAGAGGAGGGACTCGCTATACATTGGGGGTTATTTTATTAAGGGCTGCCTTAGGGCTCACCATGGACGCCTTGGCTTACCAGAAGCCACTTAGGTTTACGTTAACAGAGGCCCATGCGGGGATGGAGACGTCCCCCGCGTGGCTCTCCTCTCGCTGCCCCTCTGTGCGTTGTGTCCTTTCTTTACATTGCCAACCCAGTGGCCCAGCACGGGACGTATCACCTCAATAGTTTTATCCTTCTTAAACAGCAGGACAGGAGGTAGAATACAGGAGATGAGGTGTTTACCCACAGAGTTTGTCACCGTGATTTCCAGAGTGGATGTTTCAGCCTCGGGCTCTGCCCTGCCCCCTAGGGTCCCTTCGTCCCCAGAGCTCAGCGCGGCTCCTGTGCTGCCCCAGCTCGCGTGTTTTCTTTGTGTATCACAACAGCAGCCAGGGCACGTGCTGTGCTCCTGGCTGGTTCTAAGTCTCTGAGGGAAGAAGAAAGCTGTAGGCGCTGTCTTGGTGGTTGCTCCTCACCGTGACGAGCGCCGGCTCCTCGCCTTCCCCGGCCTCCTCTAGTGCGTTTCGAAGGCAGGTCTGCAGCAGCTCGTTCTGTGTTTTGAGTTACCTGAAAATGTCTTTAGTTCATTTCATTTTTAAAACATAGTTTTGCCACAGTAAGGTAACCTGAGGGTGATTTCTCCTCCTCCTGGGCGCTGAGGACTCCATCTTGCTTGCTCATGTCTTCTGCATTTCTGATGAGAAATCTGCGTTAATCTTGCTGGAGTCCTCTGGCCCACGAGGAATCATTTTTCTTTCCACGGTTTGACTGTGATATGTAGGTGGGTTCCTTTCAGTTTATCCTCCTTGGTGTCCTTTGGGGTTTTGGATGTGTAGAATAAAGCATTTCATCACATTTGTACATTTTTCAGCTGTGTTCTCTGTATGTCTTTACATCCCTCCTCTCTGGGACTCCCGTCATATACGGACCAGCCCCTTGACGATGTCCGGCAGGACTCTGAAGCTCCGTCCGGGGTAAAAGTCTTGGCAACACAGGTGGCAGATGGAGGGGTGGGGCTCATGGCGGCGCAGCCTCTGGGGTCCTTGGTGAGCTCCCCACACTTCGCCTTCCTGCCTCCAGTCAGGTTGTTCTCTCTGCCTGGACAACCCCACCAAGATGGACTCCTGGAAACTATCTTCCCCCAAGATCTACGCGGCCCAGTAGATGTAGATTTGTAGAGCCAATGGAAGCATTTCTAGAATGGTGACACTGGAAGCTTCAAAAACCCACTCCATCAGAAACAAAACCCCTGGCCTTAACTGTCTAAATCATCGTTTTCAGGACTGTGGAAATGAACCAAAAACTTTCATCACATCCCAAGCTCCACAGAATCCTGAAAACCAGCAGCCTGGAGCCCAGGGCGGGGACTCAGCTCTCCCCAGCCTGAGAGAACCATCCCCTGCTGTCCGGCAGTCCCCCAGAAAGCTGTTTCCTGCAGGTGCCTCTGTACCCACCAGACTCTGACCTCACTGTGGGCAAATAATCCAGTGCCCAGGGTATGTGCTGAAAACTGCCAACAGCAATCCCTAAACCCTATTACCTCCTGGGGCTGCAGCACCAGCTGGGGCCACAGAGACGACCAGAAGCCTTCACAGTGATGCACAGATGTCTCCAGGGATAGCGCAGAGTGACATGCACTCCTGCGACTCTGGATGGCTCTGCACGTGTGCTTGGCTGTGCCACTTCCCAGGGAACAAAATCCCCGAGTTCTCACCTCTGGCTGACCTTGAGGAGCTGCACGAGGGTAAGCATGGGCAAGCTGAGGTAGTCACCATCGCCGGGCACGGAGACCAAAGCCACAGCCTCCCCGCCAGCGTGAGTCGTGTTAGCTCCAGACATCAGGGAGTCGCTGGCTGTCACTTGCTGACCTCTGAGCTAACAAGCAAACTTGGTGAAGTTCCAGACTGCACAGCCTGAGCCCAGGAAAACCCAGAACAAACGCAGCAGCGGCAAATCGGAGGCAGCACCTGATTTCCAGACTCCCTGAATTATGTTATTTAAAGTACCTCGTTCTCCACACACAGAAGCTACGAGGTGCGCAAGCGTGTGCAGAAAATTGTTAGGGTTAGAGTGAAGGTGGGGGTGAGGGTTGGGGTTGGGGTTAGGGTGAGAGTTAGGGTTAGTGTGAGGGTTACAGTTGAGGATTAGAGGTTTAGAGTTAAGGTCAGGGTCAGGGTGAGGCTAGGGTGAGAGTTAGAGTTAGGGTTAGAGAGTTAGGGTGAGGGTTGGAGTTACAGGGTTAGAGGTTTAGAGCAAGGGTGAGTGTTAGATGGTTATAGGTTCAGGGTTAGTGTGAGGGTGAGGGTGAGGGTGAGGGTGAAGGTTAGGGTGAGGGTTAGAGTTACAGGGTTAGAGGTTTAGAGTGAGAGTGAGTGTTAGATGGTTATAGGTTCAGGGCTAGGGTGAGGGTTAGGGTTAGAGAGTGAGAGTGAAGGTTAGGGTGTGAGTGAGGGTTAGGGCGAGTTTAGGGTGAAGGGCGGCAGTTAATAGCAGGTGCCCCTGAGGAAGCCCGGACCTTGGGTCCCTGAATGAGGGCTTTAGATTCCAGCTGAGCTAAGATGCTCAATGCACCTAAGGAACCACATGCAGCAAGTAAAGGAGAGCGATGTCTCCAAAGCAGAGACTGTGCATAAGGAGGGGAACTAATAAAAAGCAACCGAATAGAAGTCTGAGTTGAAAATACAATAACCGAAATGGAAAAATCACATCTCATGAGTCTGACATGGAAATTATAATATGTTATTCAATAACTCACCAAAGGCTGTGTCTGCTTCGGTGGCTGATTATACACCAGGGCTATCGTAAGTAACACTTTGGTTTATGGGAATGGATTTACTTAATACTGCATGGCCTTGGGAGATAGAAAAGGAAGATCATTGTCAGAAACTGTAAAAAAAAAACCTACGTTTTAAAGAGTAATATTTTGATAGCACAAGATAATATGATTTGGCAGCTGCTGTTCTGAGAAAGATGATATTTTAAGCTGTTGTGTTCACAACCCTCACAGAAACATCTCTCTGATGGTAAACCATCTCACCCAGCACAAACACTTGTCGCACACACACCCTGGGGCATGCACAGCCCAAACTTTCCAGGGAGCTCAGTTTTCCTGCAAACACTGGAGAAATTCCCTCTGCTTTCAAAATCCCAGCAGATTTTTCTACACTTATGAGGCAATAGTCAGGGGTTTTTAAAAATTCAACTGGATGGTGCTGTGGAAACACACAGTCCCAGGGACACTGAACTCAGACCTGCATCTTCCTTGCAGAGCCTAAACCACGGGTGGCTGTAGCCCTTCAGGGAAGGGAGGACCCCTGAGACACCACAGTTGAAAGTGAGAAGGTGCAGTGTCTGTCCCTCTGCGCCTGGCTTATTTCACATAGCTCAGTGTCCTCCAGGCTCACCCCCGTATTATAAATAACAGGACTTCCCTTCAGAGGCAGCATAGTATTCCTCCATGTACACACCACATATTTCTCCGTGCATGCTCTTGTTGACGGTTCTGAAGCTGGTTCTGTTGGTTCCAAAGCTGGACTCAAAAGGAGAGCACCGGCCAGGGTGGGGATGTGAGCTGGGGAGAAGCTGCATCAAGGTCATGATTCTGGCCAGGCAGGAGGAATGTGCTTAAGAGATCCGTACTAAAGCGCGGAGATGGCAGTGAGCAGTGATGTACTAATTAGTTCCACGGAGCCATTTCAAACCTTCCTGAGTACGTGAGGAATCGTGGAATTGCCACTCCTCAATTTACAAATAAAAAACAAATACAATATCGCCAGGCTAGACCCCGAGTAGTGGCCCAGACCGCCAGGGCCGGCAGGGTTGAAGCGAACAGCGATGGCTTCATTCAGGCTGGGTGCAGCCTGGCCAAGGGTGAGAAAGCCGTTGGCGCCAGACAAAGGAAGAGGGTCTGCCTTATAGACTGTTTTAGGTATGGGAGGGGGAGATTCCACTGAGGAAGGTGGAAAATTTAAGTTTCTTAGGGGTGATTAGTGGGTCTGGAGCCTCAGGGGGAGGGAAGTGCAAGTGGACATGGGCGTGCTGCTGATTTACAGTGCGGTATTCTGTAGACACAGGAGGTTTCCTGTAAGCCTGAGAACTAGGCCTGGGAGCCATCCTGATAAACAGATTTACTTTAGCCTCTCGAGCTGAGTGAGGGGCTTTCTGTTTGAACAGACTGATTGTTGCAGTTTTTTTCAAGTTGGGTGGGGTACAATGTGAGGGACCTAAGGAGTAAAATACCTCAGTTCATGAATAATTCAGTTTGAAAACAGAAGTGTTTGGCAAAGTTTGTTTCTGTTCACGAACTCCACAATGAGTGACAAACACAGCGGTGACCATCCTCCCCAGGATGGTGCAATGAATTAAGTGCATCAACCGAGGGACCTCTTTACTAGGGAGCAAAGTGAGAGTCACTGCAGTGCCCGTCCTAGTAACCAGGGAGGGTGCTGGACTTGGACTGGGGCTTGTGCTGGACTGTATATCCACCCGTGGGCTGTGCCTGAGCCCCTGAAGCAGTGTCCCCATCACACCCACGACAAACATGAAATTCGCTCACTATGGACCCTGCCGTCATGTTTGCCAGAGCCTGGGCCAGACAGCAGAGCCTACGGGACCTCAGTCCTGGACGAGGACACCCCAGATCCCCAAGGGATGGCAAGGATCAGTCCCAGGAGAGGTCACGGTCACCAGGGCCCCACGAGTCTCTTTTATCTTCATCACAAGGTTGGGCATGGAGGATGGGGGTGACACACAGCTCCCTTCGTACCTCTCCAGGTGGTTTGGAGTATGGCCCACTCTGGCCAAGCTCCAGTTTTGGGGAGGCTCCCCTGTGCCCCACTCCTTGGAACCAGGAGAGGCTCTGGGTCCCTCGAACCCAGCACCAGAGCCTCCCAGAAGCCTCCCACCCCTGCCTACCTCTGTCCTGGAGCTTGGGGACCCCACACAGCTGCAAGGACACCCAGATACATGGCAGCTGCCAGAGCTGGCCACAGTTCCATGCCCACAGGGTTAAGTCCTGGCTGTGGAGAGGTAGGCTGTAGGAGCTCTCCCCAGGAGAAGGGGACATAGTGCAGAAAGAAAACTCCAGGAGCTTCTGGACAACCCCTGCTTTCGAGAGGCCCTGGCAGGTGGTGAGGCCCTATGCAGGGGAGGCTGGGCCTGGTGGCATCTGGCACAATCCCCAAAGGGAGCAACAAGAGTGCCTCAGCGTCCCTAGAGCCAGGGTTTCCTGGGAGGCGCCCCTCCGAGGGAGCCTGAGACAGCACACTGCAGTCCTTAATCCCGGCCAATCCCATAATGAGACTTAATATCCGGTGTCAGATGATTAGGTGGCAATGAATTTGTGTCTTAATATCAGTGGGTCGTCAGTGCTGTTAGGGCTACAGAGACAAGAGTTCTGTGCATGAGAAAACAAATGGCTGAGTTAAGAGCCCGCAGCCTCCGCTCGGGCTGTATTCAGGCCTTGCTGCCTGAAGCCTCCTGCATGGGTTGTAAGCGAGTGGCTTTCCCCGAAGAGGCGGAAAAGCGGGGCGCACACAGACACTGGCACAAGCTGACCACATCCCCGACCTGGGGCACCAAGGATGGCGGGAGGAGCCCTCATCTGCAACCCTTCTGCTGACCTGGACCTCAGACTCACAGCCACTGAACCCGGAGCTCTTAGGACCTGACGTCCACGCCGCCTGCCTGCAGGTTTGTTATGGGGCCTGAGCTGAGACATCTGTCTGCACCCACAGAGTATGCCGCCTCCACACACTCCCCCAGCCCGGCCATCGCTGAGTCACCCCCCAGGAGCAAAGAATCTGCTGGTGTTTGCTGGACCCCAGAAGGAAGAACATGGGCAGCTGAGTGTGTGGGTGTCTGGGCTTGGCACGTCTTACCCGGGTCAAGGTTCCCTGAGCCCACAGAGCTGGTGGGAGGGGTAGGGGAGAGGGAGGGCGGTCCCCCTCAGGCGCTGCTGTGGGCCTGGCAGTGACCCAGGCCTCCAGGACAGTGAAGCAGGCAGGAGCTCTGTGGCCTGGCTGTGAGAGCTGGATGAATGGAGATGACCATGCTCCCCCAGACCAGGGCGGAGGACTCTTGGGAGGAGAGACGCAGCCAGGAGAGAAGCAGGACAGTGGCCGCTCCATGAGGCCGCAGTCGCTGCACACTGCCTATGTACACTGCATTCACTGCCTGGGCACAACCTGGACGCTGCGCTTCACAGCGACAGAGAACGCAGGGCCCGGAGCTCTGCACAGCCTCACAAATGCAAGGCCCTCAGAGGCTGCACTTGAGCGGCCCCTCAAGATGACCTCTGCATCCATCCAGGGAAGCAGGGCTTATGCCACAGGGCCGGACACAAAACACAGCTGCTTCCCTCATGGGGGGTGGACACAGTCACTTATCACAGTGGCCACCTCGGGAGCGGCCCATCACATCTCCACACCGCCTAACAGCTGTCAGTGCCCCATCTCGGGCCATGCCAGCCTCATCACCCTCCTCAGCTCCCGGGAAGGGGTCTGCAGTGTCCACAGCGAGCTGGACAGAGTGCCGAGAAGTGGGGGGGGCGCACGGCAGCCCGATGACACGTGTGCGCTGCCCACGACAGACCTCCTGAAGAAGGCAGGAAGCCTTGGGCACTGGAAACCCGGCCGAGTCAGCAGCTGGACCCTCTCCCCACTTCGCTGGTCTGGGACGAGCACCCTGGCACAGCGGCTCCGAAAGCTATTCCTGTGAAGGTTCATGAGACACGTGGCCCACGTGCGGTTGTCCAGCATGGTGAGGCAGCTCTGCCTCCTGGCACGTGTCGTCCTCTGCTCTGCGTGGCCCTGGGCAGGGAGCCTGTCCATCTCAGCCCCCGAGGGCAGTGTCCTCAAGGGCTCAGAGAGGCTGCCAACGCTGTGGTCCAGGAGATCTGGGGGCTCAGAGCCCACCTGGATGCCCTAGGGGGCAGCTAAGGACCCGTAGAGTCTTCCCCGCCTGCCCCAAAGCCCTGCGGACAGCGCGAAGCACAGCTGCCAGCAGGGGTCCGGCCGGCTAGAGTTTGCCCATGCAGGTCTAAATCGTATACTGCAGAATAAAACTAGCAGTGATGAAAAGAGCCCACTTGTTTTATACTGAACAAACTGGGTTCTAGCTGTGGTCACAGTGCCGTGTGACTATCAGACTAGGTGACGACAGAATCACCCTAAGATTTTTTACAAACTCACTGAAAAGCCAGGAGGACGCTCTGGTGTACACTCAGGATTAGGGAGTCTCGGGCCCAGGACCCTTGTCAGAGTCAGAGTCGACATCTGCATGGGAAGGGGCCGACGACTAGGGCATAAAGGCTGGGGTCCAAGCTGAGCCTGAGGTCTGCGGTCCAAGGGTTTTGCTTCCCTGAATGACTCAGCCTGGGGCGCAGGCTGAGGGAGGGTTAGACAAGGAGGCTTGTGGTGTGGGTCCCCGTGGGGCACTGTCACGAACCAGCATAGTCACCCCATATTGCTAGGGAACAACAGGAGAAACCAGGCCTGAACATACCCTGCCAGGTACAGCCGTGGTGTGGCCGGGTGTCCCTAACTCACCTGTGACCTGTGGTCGGGGGCAGGTGCTCTGGTGCCCCGGGCGGACCCAGAATCCGAATGGCTGGGAGGAGACAGCAAGGGATGAGGGATGCTGTGTCGGATCCCGTCCCTGCTTTGTGGAGACCTGTGTTCATGGGGTCTAATTGTGATTTAGTGGCCTCTGAGTGGGTTGCCAGGACACCTGAGCTGGCCCCAGGGTCTCCCCAGGGTGTGTGGCTGGGGTGTGCTGCTGCCTTGGTCACAGTGTCAGAGCCGGGCACACGCCTGTAATCCCAGCACTCGGGAGGCGAGGCGGGAGGATCCCCATGAGTTCCAGGCCAGCCTGGGCTGCATAGCAAGACCCCCTCTCACAAATAAATAAATAAATGGAATGAAGCAATGGAATCAGTCCTGGGGTCTAATGACCTAGATACTTCATTCTCCCAAAAGAATGAGTTATCTATACATGCATTTGCTCCCCGACTTATTGCAGGGTTACACCCCAAGAAACTCAGTGTTGGACAAAGGGCATTGCTGAGTACCCCTGGGCACACTCAGCACCCCCCCTGCGTGGGCACCCTCGCTGTACTGGGAGAGAACCTCATGCTGCAGACCCAGCCGACTCCAAGCACAGTCCCTGCTGTCTGTGCTCCACCACCCTGAGCTCAGACCTCATAAACCAGCCCAGCGTACGCGGGGGCCGTCCGCCAACAGCAGGATTTAACAGCCTCGAATGTGGCCGTTTCAGCCTTAACGCTGGTGAGGGCCAGACTGTAAAGGTGGAATGCCAAGGTTACGCACAGTCTTTACTCAGGTGCTGCCTCCCTCAGCCTTATTTCCAAGTTGTAACCAGCTCTACTGGGGCCACACTGGCATTCAGGAACCCATGCATGTTACAAGTGTGCACCTTGCTAACTGCCAGCCCACGTGCGAGGCCAGACACCATCACTGTGACGGGGAGAACACACACCCACAGAACCCCCAGAGTCCCCACACAGCAGTTTGTGGGGCCGACAGGGCCCTTTCTGCCCCTCACATCTGCCCACTCTCCACTGCTTTGGTCAGCTGGCATTCACTGGAATCTGGTGTAAGCATTCTCCTTCACCTCAGAAGCTTCACTCGGCACCACTGCTTTGGGGCTCACAGAGGTGAAGCACACACACGGCTGACCATATCCCACCATGTGGGTGTCCTGAAGTCCGCTGTCCCTTTCCCAGCTGGTGGACACTGGGCAGTTCAGACTTTGGACCACTCCGTAGGAGCAATGGCTATTCATAGCCAGATCTCTGTATGGACAAACAGCATCCTTCCTGGCAGGAGAGGCTGACTCTCAGCAGCAGACCTGCAAGACCTGCATGCCGGCCAGGTTCCCAAGCGCTGGACACCTCACACCCCTGCCAGCCGATTTTCCACACCCGCATCCCCTGTGTGTACAGTGGTGTCATGCTCTGCCAGCTGTGGAAGCTCGTGCAGTAGTTCACTCGTAGCTCTTCGTAGGCTCCACAGACTTTCTACCTACCAGATCAAGCACTCAGGAAACAGAGTTGCTTCCTCTGAACACAGAAGGCACTGGGCTTCCTTTCTTGTCTCTGTGTGCTGGCTGCATCCCCCAGTGCAATGTTCCGTCAAAGTAGTGAGGACCGAACTCCTCTGGGGCTCCTGCTCTGGGGGAGCATCTGCCGCTCACCCTGGACGAGGTTCCACGCAGCAGGCTCAGGTGCGGGCTCAGGCGCGGGCTCAGGCATCTCGCCGGGGAAGGGTGTGGGGTCTGGGAAATGATTGTTCTGCTTCTATCAAGGGGACCCCATGGCCTTACTTTTGTCTTTGGGTAATATGGGGAGTTGTACTGTTGGCTCTTCAGATGCCTTCCTACTCTTAACATGCTTCCACTTAAGCTATAGCATGCTTTTCTATCTTGTTGTAACTCATCTGCTAAATCTGTATCTAGTACTCTTGCTTTGTGCGCAGGAGCGTGAGGAGTGTATTCACTTATCCAAGCCCAGGCAGAAGTGAAGCTTTAGTTCAGTCTTGCAATCCAGGTGTCGGGTGGACAGCATACCCGGCAGCCCAGAGAGCAGTTTAGAGCCTGGCACACAGCTCAGTCCTCCTCTTTCTCATCAGCAGAGTGCCAGGATTCTTCCCAGAGGATGCCTGTGAGTTCCCCATTGCCCCTCCAACTTGAGTGTGTATTTCATCATAATGTTGTCTATTCTTTGCCGTCGGACCTCCGGCAAAGCAGACATTCCTGTTCTGGCGACCTCCTGACTGTTACACTCCACTTAGCCTTAGCTGTGATGCCTACAGTTTCTTTCTTAACAAACTCTGCCTAGTTTATTCCTCCCCAAGGCCCCATTTGCTTAGAGAACCTCTAAACACGTGAACTTGTCACGCGTTAGACAATTTTAACTGCCAGTAATTTTCCACTCAGAGTGAACTATTTCATCCCCAAATGGACCACTTTTATTTTTCTTACATGAGGGACATGGGTCTGTGATACTTGCTCACTATGCGTCTTTTTCATTAGACGGAGCAGTACTGGTCTTGTGGGACACAGCGGGCTGTGCTTTCTCCTTTGATTTTCTGGAAGGGAGGTGCACACTGGCATTATTTTTGCCTTGAAAGAGAGGACTGGGTAAGGCCCATGACACCATGCGGGCCTGGGGCGTCCTTCATAGCAAAGTTGTGGGGGTTTTTTAAACTTAGATTCAATCTCTTCCACAGCTACCAGAAGCTTCGTGTTATCTATTCTTTCATGCGTGGGCTGTGGAGCATGGTGTTTTCCAAGGACTCTTCCCACCCCATCCAGGGTGCTGCAGGCACAAATGGAGGTGCCTGCACTGTCCTTCTCTTTCCTCCCTGATGGCAGTGATTTCACTGTTCGTCTCCAGATCAGTACAGTGAGAGGCTCATCAATGTTTTTCCGTTCTCTTTCTGTCGGTGATTTTCACCCTGGTCTTTACTTTCTTTCTTCTGTTTATTTTTTTGGGTTTATTAGGGTGAAATTCATTGATTTGATCTTTTTTCTTAGCATTTTCTTTAAGAGCTACCAACGCCCCTCAGCTCCGCCCTGGACGATCTCACGCACACGGGGTGTAGTTTACAATTTTTCATATTTCCTCCGGGTTCATTTTCACAACTCATACTCAGCTCAAAATATTTCTTATATTCTCTTCATTCATTCTATGACCCATGATTTACATAGAAATGTTCTTTCCCATATACAGGGAGATTTTCTAAAGATCCTTCTGTAACTCATTTCTAACTTACTTCCGTGTTTTTCAGCTTTCATTTGAATCAGTCCGTGTGTGCAGCGCAGTGGCTATGGTCCTCGCGGGGAGTTGGCGCATGCGCAGCGCACATCTCTGTCGTTTTTCCATCCCTTTCTCCTCCCCCACCCCTCCCTCCCTCCCTATTTCTGTTCCCTTCCGTTTTGCAAAAGATCTGTCTCCCTGTTTCTATTATCTACCTTTATCCCGCTCTTTATTTGATTCCACCGTGATAAGAGCACATGCTCTGTATAACCTTAATCCTCTTAGATGTACTGAGACTCCTGTACCCGGATGCTCGCATGGCCCAGAGGCTGCGAGTCCCGCTATCTGCCGACCTGCTCTGCTCTTCCTCTGGCCATGGTGGAAGGCCAGCGCCTTGTCCACGTTCCCCACCTCTTCACTGACTTCCTATCTACTTACCCCAGCAGGTATGTAAACCCCCAGCCATGACTGGGATTTCTCTGAGGCTCCTTGCCACCCTGTCGGCCTTTGCTTCCTGAACTTTGAAGTTCTGAGGTTGCGTGTGTGAGTGTTTAAAAGTCTTACCTCTTCTTGACACGTGGGCCCTGTTTCCATCACAAAATCACCCTCCAGTGCCTTTCCCCACCGGTCCTAACATTGGCAGTTTTCAGGGCAATTCTCGATTGGTCGGTTTTCGTCCTCAGTGTGGGTCTTGTTGTCCTGCAGGCCTGGTCATGGTCACGACCCCAGCGTGGGAAAGTGTGTCATGTCGGGGACTGGGTGTTTCTCTGTGCCTAGAACCATCACGGAGCTTCGTTCTGGAGAGCAGTGAGGGCTTGGAGGCAGGTTCCCTTCCGAGTCTCGATGAAGGCAGTCCTGCTTTGACTAACTGCCCATGAGCAGAACCTGTGCCCCGTGCCTGGGAGGTGTGTGGCCGGGCAGCGGGGAACACACTGAGAGAAGCCACCACCCTCCACAGCTGCCCGCCTGTCCCTAGGATTAAACACTGGGCACACGGGGCTCGGAGCTAAGGGCAGTGCGTGTGACCCCAGCATCAAGTCCTGAGCTGATATGCCAGGGGAAAGATCGTCGGGCCTGGCTTGGGAATTGTTCTCTTTCACTTTGCAAGCATTCCTGGAGAAAAGCGAAGGCTGAGATGCACCGGCAGTGGCTGCTGGCTCGGTCTGGGGCTCAGATCAGCGCTACCCACTCCCATGCCCACCCTCGCCCTGCCTGGCCCCCGCCCAATGCCTGGGGGGGCACCTCTCTTCCAGGGAAGCTCTCCCCATCTTCCTCTTCACTAAGGGCTGGCTTTACAACTTTTATTATAATGTGCTTTATGCACAACTGTGAAACTTTACTGCAACATATGCCCATTTTATATATTCATGCAGAAAGCATATTTTAAAAATCCACAGTCAGAGGCTCATAATGCAATATTAAACCCACACCATATTTCCTCCGTACATTCATAAAAAAGCACTCAGTTCTTTGGAAAATGTTATTAAGAACTTTGACTCCAGGGTGCAGGATGCTTCCAGCCTGTGCAGATGGCGCTGAGCAGAACCCAGGGGATCCAGCGTGGGCGCGGGCGAGTGGCAAGCAGCCCTGCCCCAAGGAAGGAGCTGGGGCACTGAGATACGACCGCAGCGTCCAGGGCGACGTTTGTCCACCGGCAGCCAGCTGAAGGGCAGGGCTGATGGAGGGAGCTGTGCGCTCCTGTGTGGGAAATGAGCTGTCACATCAGAAATTACATGCGGTTATTTATAATCGACAGGAGATTTGCAGCCAGACTGCAAGAAATTGAAACAATACCTCGAGTAATTCCAGCCCTTTTCGGATTAGCATCTGGTCTCAGGAAATCCCTGTAAACCAGGTGACTCTGACTATTACAGACTGTGAATTCGGTGTCCCAGGTCTAAGCCCCGCAGATTTGTTTTGAGATTGAACTTGGCATGCGGCATTTCGCCTGTGACTGAGTGACCCTCACAATCAGGAACCTGGCCCCGCCCACCAGCACCGTGGCTGTTAAGGGCACCTTTGACTTTTAAATTTTCTTTCCATTATCACAGTCTTTGTATGTGAAATTATTAAAAATATATTAATTAATACACAGAATGTGGCTCGTTCTAACTGGCAGATGGCGACAGGCGTCCTAGGTGGGGGTCACAGCCTGCCCAACCCTGGGGGTGGGGGCAGCCGCTGAGGGTGGGTGTGTGCTGGGCAGCAGCCACTGCTGGGGTCACAGGGAGGGGAGATATGGGGGCTGGGGGTGCAGAGGTAGAGCGAGGATATAGAGACCCCCCACCTACGATGACCCATCTCCTACCATCAAGGGCATCCCAAGGACATAGGTGAGGAGGGCACAGGGTGCCTGGGGTCCATATTCCACTTCCCCCACACCGTGAGCCCTGCTAACCCTGGGATCCTCCAGAGGGAGGCCTCTGGCAAAGCAAAACTCAGAGCTCTGTAAAATCTTCCCAGTTCCGGCAAGCAACTCCTCGGGCAAACTCCCCTCGGGACCACAGCCTTGCACTTTCTCGCTGAGGACCTGTGCTTTCCTCACTGATAGGGGAGATGCTTCAGGCCACTGTCTCAGGGGAATCTCCTCCCTCGGAGGGCCAATACTGGGTCCATCACAGATGAAGCTAGCAAACGGGGTTATAGACAAGCTTACAGCATCCTAGCATCCTGAGATGCACAGGGTGTGTTTTCCTTCAAGGCAAAGATGCGATTAGCTGCTGGGATGACTAACTGCCTTTGTTTCGCTTCTGTATCTCAACTTGCTGGACGTCACAAACTGTGTAAAAGGAGGCCTCTGCTGGGTTCCAGGCCCAGCCTGGTTTTGTGCATTTCTAGTGGCTGGGACAGTGCACCGCTAAAGCCCTGAAAAGTCCCTCCAGGTCTCTTCAGTTTCTTGGAAATTCCTCAGCACTGCGAAGGCCCCACAGTCACACCATCGGCCACCGTGTCCCCTCCACCTCCCTCTCCTCCCTGGAAGTCAGGGTAGAGCTGAAAGCCTGGGCCATGCGTCACCCAGGGTGTGGCTATGTCACCTCCTCCTGCACAATGCCAGCTCCCTCGGAGCAGGGTGGCAGTGACACACACACAGTGAGTCCTCATGCCTGCCAGAGGGGCTGCCGGGCTCCATGCATACCACTCCCGTCCTACACACTGCCCTGAACCTGCCTCCCCTGCGCCTCACAGGATATGGAGAGAGCATTAGGATCAGGAGAAGGACTGGAAGGAGCGCACGAACCCCAGGCTCACCACCAGCCCTGCGGCGCCCCCAGCCCTGTGCTCGCCTGCCTCTCTACGGCCGCCCCTGACCTCCAGCTCACTGTTGTGGCGCCTTCGCCATCTTCCTTTCCCTGGCTCCTCAGAGAACTCGCTGAGCACCTCCCTGCCTCAGCCTCCGCAGGAGCCCCTAGTTCCCCTTCCAGAAGGTCCTCTGGCTGCGCGCCACTGTGGCACACCCTCACAGCCTCGGGGCTGGAGCTACAGTGGCCTCTTCCTGCGGCTTTGGCTGCTTGCACTGGGCAGCCAGGTGCAGAGAGGGAGGAAGAGCGGGAAGAGGCCAGGCTGCCGGGACCTGGCCTCGGGCGCCCTGGGTCCTCCGCCGGTGACGGGGCAGCCAGCTCGGGACCACAGGCTGACAGACGTCTGCTCCCAGAACAGGCCCCGGCCACTGCCCAGAGGCAGCACCTCCACTCCAATCTACCGCAGGCCCACTTCAAACGTAATGGTACTTGTGGGCTCTTACAGCACAGTGACAATGACAATTGCCTCTTTGGAGAGGCTCTGGATTGCCCAAGTGACCTGGCATGGCCTCACGAGGGCTTCTGAAGACAAAGCATCTTCAGTCTAGGACCTGAGGACACAGAGGCAAACGAGGACAACTGTCAGGGTGACAAAAACACACAGGAAGCTGATAAACCCCGCCACTAACGTAAATCGGCCAGAGGTGCACAGGGCCCTGTAGGCTGCGAAGAACTTTAATCCCCGTCACACTCAGCCATCCCTCCTCACCGCTAATTCACGGGCAGACTGCCTCGCAGAGGAGCATCTCTTCTGTGCCTGTGGGGGTGTGTTTTGGTTACGCTGGCACTCAGACTCTGAAAAGAATAACACCCACGTACGCAGAATAGCGTCCGACCAGTTGTCTCAGAGTCACACCTCACCACCAGGTTCCCTGCATTACAAAACGCAATGACACAAACTCACCATTCAATCTCTGTTCAAATAAACCAGCACAGAAATTGTGTGGATTTTTAAAAATGTTTACTTTGTGATTCTCCTGACACTATGCTCTTCGTAAAGAACCTGGAGAAACAGAGAAAAGAACCGGTCCACAGTGTCAGCTCTTCCTGTCTGTAGGAAATGTCCCAGCACCTGGGGGGGGCCCCATGTCCACCCAGACCTGTGCAGACAGCTGACCATTACCATCATCAAGGCCGCAGGGCACAGCTGCACCAGAGTGGGGACTCCCCAGCCCCCACCCAACAGGGGGGCCTGGTTCTGCCAGCCAGGTTCCAGCCTGCTCTTCCACATAGAGAGCTAGATCTGCTGCCCCTCCTGGGGTCCCTCCATCCACACAGCCGGAGTCTTGGCCTCAGTGGGGTCAACCCAAGGCAGAAGGCAGGACTAGGGCACTCCCAGACCACTGTGTGCATGGGGGTCAGCTCAGCCATCCTGAGGCCACTGCAGGTTGCCTAGAAATAGGAAGAGAAAAACATGCTGGTGAAAATTCAGTGAAACAGTGAAGTCAAAACAGAATGTTTTATATCGTATTAACAATATCCTTCAGTTATTATGGGCTGATCAGGTCCACAATTTCCTGTATGAGTGTACTGAAAAGGCTAAATAAAAAGAGGCAAATGGAATGATTTCAGGGCTCCAGGAGGATCAAAGCCCTCTCATAGAATTCAAGATTCTCTCAGGGCTGAGACCAAAACCTTCCCTGGGTGGCCCATACTTATTAGTTATCAGAAGAAGGGAGGGGAGTACTTAAGAAGGGCAGAATCACTCAAGATCTTCTCCAAGTAAGGTATTAACTCAATCCTTAATAAAGTACCCAGGAGTGAGATGCCTGGGGCTATAGTCTTTATCTAGTTGAGATCGGATCCAGGTGTCCTTGGTTGTGATTTTTGTCATATGCTTTGAGGCTTTGTGGCTTCATCCACCATTACAGGCCTTAGTAGGGATGAGTGACTCACAGAGGTTCACTTACTATGAGTCCATCACCCACTTCCAGAGAAGCGACATAGGCTTTAGACAGATTCACAAGTCAACATAAAAAGCCAAATGGTTAATTTAAGTCCTGCTAGGGGCTGCTTCATAGTGGTCTCCATCAGTTTTACACAGTCATAAAAGGGAGGCACAAGGGAGCAATGACTCGCATGCGTGTCTACATACAGACATGCTCCCTTTCTCTACAGTAACAGTGCGTACAACTGCGTGTAGAGGATGCACAATGACACCTTGGGTCACAAATTTAATTCTTTCCCCATCTCTGGTTGCAAACCAAGTTGGACAAGAACTGACTCAAATTCAATAGTTAGGTTCAATGTTGACCTTGGGGAAATTTGATTAAGTTCTCATCCAATTCAGCTTGCAACCAGCAACATGGAAAGAATTAAGTTCGTAACCCAAGGTACCACTCTACAGTATTAATATATTAGTACATTATCTACAATCATTTTTAGGTGTAGTTTTATGTAAATGTAAAGCTACCTAAATTGTATGTGTTTTTATATATCGAGATATACACATACTACATAAGTCTATGCATACATACAGTATGTGAATGTGTGTATACACAGATACAGACTCACTAGGAGTGAAGGGATATGGAATTTTAATTTTACAGTCTATTTCACACCAAAATTAATTTACCAGACCTAGCATAATCTTGGCACCCAAGCCAAATGTTGCCTTTCTAAGGAAGGATAATTTCAGGCTAATTTCTCACATCCACAGTGGTGATACATTTACCCATAAAATATTTAGCTAAGTGAATGCAACAGCACATAACAAAGGAAGCATGTCACTTCCAGGCTGGCTTTTCACCAAGAATGCAAGGTTGGTTTTATATTTCAAAGGAATCCCTGAAATTCACAATCCAAAGAAATGAGATTAAGGCATCTTGTAGGCATTTCAATAGCTGCAGAAAATCTGTGGAAAATTCAACATCCATTCATGACAAAAATCCTGGCCAACTTAAATGAGGTGAGCACCTTGTCTGCCAGTAAGAAGCATAGAGAGATGCCAGCCATCAACAGGCAGTGTGGAGGTGATGGATCCCACGTGTCCCCTGCACACTGTGGTGACAGTCAGGTCCCCCGGCCACTCAGCCCAACCAGAAGGAGAAAGCCAGGGGTAGGGCCCAGGAGGGAGAACATGGCTTTGTTCATGCCTGAGTGCAGCTTTCCACTTACTGATGTGACATCAGCAACAATAACCACAACAAACAAATCCCTGTGTGTAAACCAGGATCTGTGCCCGTACATAGCCACACCACTTCCAGATAGTAAAAGGGAAGCGAAGCAAACAGCCAGATAGACACACTACCCTCTGGGAAGACTCATTCTCATAAAGAGATGAATTGTCTGAAAGAGTAGTTAGAGATGCTGTGAGTTTTAAGTAATAACCTTGACAGATAACAAGGGGAATCTAAATCTTAAGTTGAACCCCTACCACACACCACGTGTAAGAACCATCCATATCTGTTCCTGATGGACCAAACCAGCCCAGTGGCGGGTGTTTCCTAAGCTGGTTTAGAGGGTGTCCTGTGACTGGGAGTATAAGAAATCTCCAAAGACTGACAAACTAGGCAGCATTAAATTATTACTCTTTTTGGCTTATTAAAAATATACATTCTGAAAATACAAGCCACACTTAGCGAAAGCATTCACAATAGGTACTATGCATTCAAAAGAGAAAATGATACTGGCTTGTAAATTCTAAAAGATTAATTTTGATTGTTACGAGTGAAAGGTAAAGGAAACTCAAAGTGCAATATAGTTTCATACTCAGCAGATTGACTAAAAAGAAAACCCCGACTTGTCCAGAAATAGCAGGAGGCTCACTCCTCACCACCGAGAGTGAAGCCAAGACACCCGCTGTGAGGTCCACTTCATGGGGCGGGTGCAGGTAAATGGCCCCAAAGGAGCCCTCTGCGTCACAGGAGCAGAGGAGGCCACCAAAGATTTGTCTCACAGGTGGGGCCAAGCCTGCTCCTCCACCAGTTGCCAAGTGTTCCAGGATGCTGCACCAGAGCCAACACAGGGGCGGTCAGCGTGGAGTTGAAGAGGGAGTGGGTCCCTGGCCACCACTGCACCAACACAGGCCCTGGATACTGGGGCAAGGCCTCTGCGGCCTACAGGACAGAACTCAGCCCAGCACCTGGGCATTAGCAGATGGCCTCGGGGCTGGAGAGCACAAACCTGTGTTGTTGAAGCCGTCCAGCTGTGTTGATTTGTGAGGGCAGCAACCAGAAACCAACACACGTGATTAAACACAGTTCCATTAGAACCCAGCAATTCTGCAGTGAGGCCCTGGCTCGGAAGCGGTCTCTGGATTACGAAGAAGACGCAGTGAGAACACGAGTGACAGTGTGGGGATGGAGCGGCTGTCTTGGGTGTAACTGAAAGGCAACAAGGTCTCTGACCCACAGAACACAGGGCCACCTGGCAGGTGTGTGCACCTGAGAAGCCACCTGCATGGGGGGAGGTGTCAAAAGACACAGAGTACTTCCTGAGCTCCATCCCCAGCCCTTCACACTGGTTCCTGCTGTTCCCAAGCATGTATGGACCTGCTTTCTTTCACTGTGAATTAAATTGCTTGTTCTAGAATTTCATATAAGTGGAATCATTTTTGTCTGTCTTCTGTCACTGTGCTAACCTGAGAACCACTGACACTGTGAACACCACCAGTTCCTCCTTTGCAGCACTGCCACATGGCCTGGGCGTGGCTGCTCCGCATTTGTTCGTCGTCCACCTGTGGACTTCTGAAGCTGAGTGATTCTGACATGCACGTAGTGCATCCACTGTGCTTTTAGCTTAGTTGGCCTGATGATGAATGACGTCACGCACCCTCCGTGGGCTCACCTGCCACCTCTGCATTCTGTGGTGTAGCATCAGTTCCAATTGATGGTCCATCTTTAGTGGCAGCTTGTTCTCTTAACATTGAGTTCTGAGGTCCTTTGTGCACCCTGGATACAGGTTCTCAAAGGAACGCGTGCTCCGAGCGTGTTTCCTCCCACAGTGAGGCATCTGCATCCCGTTAACAGCGTGCAGTCATGTGCCCGGGACAATGTGTCAGTCAACATCAGGGCAGAGTCACAGTGGTGACCATGAGACTGCGTGGCCCGGTGACATTGCAGCATCTCCGTCTGTGGAAGTGTGGTCTGTGATGTCCACACAACGCAAAAATCACCAGGTGATGTTCCTCACACTATGTCCCCATCATGAAACAATACTTGACCATATTTTGTAGACAGAATATTTTTAATTTTTACAAATTTTTTATCAAAATAAAGAAACACATTCCCACCACAGACATGAGTATGCCCTCCTTGTTTATCCCTATGAGAAGTATAGTTTAGATTTCCCAGCACCGCCATGGTCCACCTCGATCGAGTACTTGTATGTGGTAAAAATTACACAGGGAAGCTCATGCTTTTGAGCTTGGATACAGACTCTATCTCGGCAGCGCCATTTGTCGACAAAACTGTTTTTATCAACTAAATAGCGTCTGCCCCTTGGTGAAATCCAGGTGGCGTCTGCCGAGGTGTGGGTCTGTCCTTGCTCCCGGGTCTCTCTGCCCGCCTTGATGCCAGTCTGCCCGCAGGCACCCTCCACCCCACCCCACACACATGCTGAGGCCAGGTCTCATCGCCTTGGTTACTGCAGACCTTTAACAAGCCTTGAAACCAGTACAGCTAGTTCTATCCTTTTGTCCCTATTTTTCCTAAATTGCCTGGGCTATTATAAACATCAGACAAAAAGAACGGAAACCCAGACATTAGTACCAAACAGCTGTGGACGAAATTCTGAACGGCTGCGTGGTGACACTCAGGGCCCCGGTGTTCCTACAGTCATGTCCCTGCACAGTGTCTGCGACAGAGGACAGCAGGGAGAAGTACACCGAGGCACAGTCAGGGGCTTCACACATGTACGTTTCTGTGCTCAGCACCCCCAGTAGACATAAGTGAGATCCTAAAAGTTCTGAACAAGTAACTGAGAAGCAAGAAGTTTATTTTAATTGCTCAGGAAATATTTTAAAAATAAATACTACCATGCCCATACACAAACAGACCACAGTTCAATAACTTGCAGGGTAGAGTTTACATGGAGAAGGTTCCCTGAGTAATATCAAATAATAATAGAGAACAACACAAACAGAACTTTAATCTACAAGGACACAATGCTGGGAAGGAGGAGAGGAAACTTACCTTTTTGCCCAATCTGAGGACAAAGATGGAAATCACAGCTGTCATTATGATTTATTAAGAAAATAATCCATCTAAGAACTTTAGAGATGAGGCCAAAACTCTGCTCTGGCTAGTCTTCATCTCTTCTAAAACCATTCCCACTTTAAAGAGGAACAATAGAAAAATAAAATGAGCACTAAATCTAGGAAATTAGAAAGAGACCAACCAAAAGCCAACAGAAAGTAGAAAGGGCTTAATTAACTCAGGAGCAGAAAGTAATGGCTCAGGAACGGTGTGCAGTAGAATAATTAAGTCCCAGAATCTTTTCTCTAAAAAGACCAATCAAACGGAGGTGCGCTGTCAATTCTAATTAAGAACAACAAGTAGGCTAGGGGAGGTGAGGTGCAGCATGCCCTCGGGCACGGGGGGCTCTCCTTACGTTTACACCCTGAACCCCACCCAAGGGCCCAAATGGGCCATTTGGAGGGAGGAGCCAATTGCCAAGTTGTCAAAGAAAGAGGCTCACCCGGCAGTCAGGCAGGAACCTTCACACTCGCCCCTGAGGGAGCCAAGCTGAGCCGGCCAAGGTAAGCTGGCTGCCTGCCTCATCTAACACAGAGCGCGCACGTGGGTGACCAGCAGGACAGGGGACTTTCGGTCCCTTGGTGGTAGGCTGAGAAGTCCAGAGTTGGGTGGCACGGTCTGGTGGACTCTGCGGAGTCCCAAGTGGGCACAGGGCTTCAGTGTGGACAGTGTTCCCTCTGGCATCTCCTCTCACACAGCCCCCACGAACACACCCCTGCAGCTCCCTTGACCACATTTAACCTGAGGACCCCAGGTGGACTTCGGCCCCACCCTCTGAGTGCCTCAGCCCAGGCCAAATTTCACCCCGAGTTCTGGAGGCTGGAGAGGACTTTGGACCACATCTTGCTCACTCACAAAGTTGAGAGGGACAGACTCTGCTGGCCCCAGCACCTCCTCCAGGACCAGACGCCCTCCAGGCTCTGAGAAGGCCTGGGGACCGGGGCTACTGCAGGCCGAGGATGGGCCGGAGCGGCGGGTCTGGACCTCCCTCGGGGACAATGGGTCTGCACTGCTGGGTCCTGGAGACCCCAGATCCCTTGCAGACGCCATGAACAGAGCCCCTGCACACCACAGCGGCACAGCCTCTAACCTCTGACCTCTGACCCCAAGCCTTTCAATGTTGCCTGGGGAAGAGGCCTTTGTGTTTCTCTTAGGACCTTTAAATTTCTAACAGGATGGATCATATTTTATTTGTCATTTATGCAATTTTATTTAACTATTTTTTGCCCACTCTTTATTAGATGCACACAATGTAAATTCTCTTTGTGTGGAAGATGTGTATGTGTATTAGCATCTGCACTGAAGAGCTCTAAGGGAGCCCTGCAAGTTCCAAAGCGGGAGCCTGGGAAGGCAGAGCCCTGCCAGACAGGGCCTGCGCCAGACAGGGGCAAGGAGCTGGAGGGGAGGAGTCGGAGAGGGCGGGACCAGAAGGCAGCCCCGATGACCAACAGGGGTCCGGACCTCAGCCGGCTCCTCTGTTCTTTCACTTCGGGACAGAGACAGGAGGCACAGAGACAGGAGGCCCCGACGACCCTCTGCCTCCGGACACAGGAGGCCGGAGCCCAGCAGTCACCAATGAAGGAAGAACGATGCGACACAAGGACCTTCGGACGTGTGAGAGCAAAGGGAAGAAAACGAGGCTGGGCAATCCCCAGAGGGCAGGTGGGAATGCAGGGCACCGGACGCAGCACGGGGGAGTGGGCGACACATCGGTCCACAGAGTCCCAGCCTGGCTGGGGGGCGTTCAGTATCCAGCAGATGCCGCTGCCGTGAGCACTGACCGGAGTCTAAATGTAGAAATTATCTTCTAGTCCTATTGTTGTGTATGTGTGAGTTGCTAAAACCAAAGAGAGACACTTGGATTCTTCAAATAAACCCCACAAACCCAGAGGTGTCACAAGCAGTATGAGAATTCTGGGTGGTAAAGCAGTGTCTAGTCTGTTGTCTCAAAAGTTATAAAGTCAGCTAAGCTAACAAAGAGAGAAAAAAGAAGACCACTCACAACTCAGAAAGGAACGAGAGTGTAGGAAGAGTCCTCTTCTCAGAGGAGCAGAATAAACACTGACAAGGAGGAAGATTAAGAGCAGCAAACGAGAGTATAATCCGAAAAGTAATCACCAGTAAGATAAAATATGTAACTTACCAAGAAAGAAAACCAAATTTAACTGATGGAAAATAAGAAAGTAACAAAAATAAACCAAACAAATGGGTAAATGAGAAATAATAAATAATGATAAAGAACAAGTATCAAGTAAAACACAGAGGGCCTTTCTTCAACAAGAAAGTTGAAGGGTTTGAACTTGCTCCCCGGGGGAATGAGCCCTCGGAAGACCCATGGTCCCTGGTCTGCAGGGGCCAAGTGGGAGGCAGCAGGGGAAGACGGGCAGCCCTGGACATTGCAGAGAGGTAAGGTGAGAACGTGAGCCCTGCTAGGCAGCCAGCAGCCAGGACACTCTGCACAGAAAACGCACCTAGCAAGATCTCCAGTCAGCGGGCCGGTGCTCCCAGACACACAGCGCCCCCACTGCCTCTTTAGCACACCACTCCCTTCCGCACGGCTGGAGAGCACCGCCCCAGGGACAGCCACCCTGGAGGAGGTGGCTCCTTTCAACTGCTCTGAGAACCACTTTGATCAAGCAGCTGAAAACAGAGAGACAGAGACAGAGAGAGACTGACAATCAGTGCACATGGAATATGTGTAAGCGTAGATATAAAAGTCTCAGGAACTCCTAAGTTTCAATATTATACAGAAAAATCTCAGCTACATTTTAAACAATTCTGACGTTAATTACCAAAATTCTTCAAATTACCAATATGTGTTAGAGTGGAGACGCGTTTTAGTGCACCAACCTGGGATTATACGGAACCGTTAAAAGATTTAGAAGTGAATGAAACGCGTAAAAGGCTGTGACACAGGTGAAGCACTTAGGTGGCTAATGGACAGCTGTACAGGGATTACCAAGCAAGATTCAAGTGAGAGCTAATTTTTTACCTCAAGAAGGCAGAAAAATACAGCAGAGCAACCCAAAGATACAAGAAATGTGGAAACAAGAGGGGAGCAGGCGCTGCACATGCGGCATTGCACGTCCGGCATTGCACGTCCGGCATTGCACGTCCGGCCGTCTGTGGGGCTGCCTGTGTGAGGCCGGGTCAGACGGCAAGAAGGAGCCTCTGACCCCCACACACGGGGCAGCCTGTAGTTAATAACAACGCACTGTGCTCTGTGAAGTCGCCAACTGAGGCAATTTTCTCACCACCAAAAAACCAAACACTAGGAAAGTGCAGGGAGGGAGATGTTAAATCGTGCCGCGGATCACACATCACACGGTGCGCTGCAGGAGCAGATGTGCACTCATTGTTTGTCAGTTACAAATAGTGTTTAAGCCAAAACTTCAGTGAAGTAGAGAGGGGAATCCAACAGGAAAGAAGGCAGAACCTGGTCTTTCCTTTGCATGTGCGCACGGCTGCGGTACGTAATGTTCACTTCCCTGTGTGGAGTTGGTCCTCACACAGAACACCCCCCCACTCCTTTATTTACTCCCTTCTCTCCCCCATCTCACCTCTAGGTGCCCTTCCCATCTGAGGAAGATCCATCCCCCTACCTCCTATTATCTATGTTTCTATTGTGTTCCTTTCTATATTTGGGGATTTTCATATAATAGAAACCATGTGACATTGAAGTTTGTGTGTCTGATTTATCTCACTTAGCATTATGGTCTCCAAGTGCATCCACTTTCCTACAAATAACTCGAGTGTATCCTTTATGGCAGAATAGTACTCCGTTACATGAAGATACCACGTTTTCTTTATCCACTCATCTGTGATGGCCATACAGGCCGCTTCCAAGATTTAGCTACGATGACTTGTGCTGCTAGAAACATGGGCATACACGGATTACTGTGATATGAGGCCTTTAACACGTTCTGGAAAATACCTAGAAGGGAAACAGCTGGGTCAAAAGAATTTAAAGAAATTTCTAGAGCACACATTCCTAATTCTGAAATTATGAAAAAAAAAAAAAAAAAAAAAAAACCAGGGAGATGGACAAATACAGATAAAGTAGAATAAATAAGCAAAAATTATGTTAAGTGTAATATGTTAAGAAATACATCACCCATTACATAGAGACACATTTGAAAATCTAGAAAATATGTATTAAAATAGTAAAATACAAAAACTAGCTGGAAATAGAGAACTTCAATACCTAGTACTTACTTAAAAAATTAAGATCACAGCTGAGGACTCTTCTGCCCAAAAGCCCTGGGAAAGGCTGCGTGAGACAGAAACCTAGCAAACTTCCAAAGACAGAGACTCCACGCGGGCTGCTTCAGGGAGAGCCAGCTCAGGACTGAGGGAAAGGGAGGAGCCGCTCGAAACCAGATGTGTCAGCTTCCCACGCCCGTCTTCACATTCCTTATTGTTATTGTCCTCAGCTCGTGTTTGTGACACACAGTGTCTCCATGCACTGAGGTGATTAGTTTCCTCCGCGCACACATCGGGGTTCAGGGCCGGAGGTAGGGGTGGAAGGGGGTTTTCAAAAGAGGTGACCTGTATAGTACACAGGTGTGCACTTCCCAAGATAAATGTAAACTCCATGTACTACAAACAGGTACTAAAATAAAAATTAATAAAACAAACGCAGACTTCACTTCTGCACCCACTTCCCACTGCTGCTGTGATCAGCTCCACAGACCTCGGCGCTGAAGACGACCAGATCTTCAAACATGCAGCTCTGTGGGTCCGAATCAAGGTGCGGCAGGCGGCATCCTCGGGGCCTCCTGCCGTTCCAGCCCGAGGCCCTGTGCCCCCGCTCCCCGCCAGCAGTGGAGGCAAGGTCCGCCTCTGCCACGTGCAAGCCCCAGAGACATGCGGCCGCCTGGATAACTCAACACAGGACTGGCTTCGGCAGCATGAAATCCCACCTGCAACCTCACCTCCCGAGAAGCGACGGACTCACAAGGTCAGGAACTGTGACCCAGGCACCTTTAGGACAGCATTGCCTGCCAGCTGCTCTACTACGTGCCGTCAGCCCCCTGCCCGGTGGGTCCACACCAGTGGACTCGGCCAAGTGTGGATCAAAAATACTTGAGAGAGAAGGCGTCTCTACTGAACACGTTCAGACGTCTGTCACCAGCCCCCACACGACACCGTACGTGTGACAGCTGTTGGCAGCGGATGTGCCTGCCTTGTGTGTAAGTAATCTAGGGATACTTTAAAACCCACAGGAGATGTGTGGACGCTATACAAACACAGCCCCCGTTTATATAAAGGGCTGGACTTTAGCATCCTTGGGGGACCCTAGAGGCCACCTCCAGACTCTGGGGGGGACTGGGGATTTAGCTCAGCGGCACAGTGCCTGCCTGGCAAGCACAAGGTCGTGAGTTCGATTCCCGGTACCAGAAAAAAAAAACCAAAAAAAAAAAAGACAGACTCTGGGGAATGACAGCACCATATCATATGATGTGAACACGGATGACTCCTATGTACACTCGTGTATGGGTAATAGCTTGAAGGGCACACATGCCAATATTTCTAAGCATTTTCCTCTTCATTGGGGTTTTGTGATTTTAATGTTTTTCCTGATCCTCTTTCTTGCTTCCAGGGATGTGAAAGCATGTGCCTTGAGCTGCGATGGATTCAGGACAGAAAGTGGCCGTGGAACTCTGTAATGAGAAATAGCGTGCTACATGCCAGGGACTGGCTATGAGTCTAATGCAGAGCATTCTGGCCACATCAAGGGCCCTGAAGTCTAAGGCTCGGCCCAGGTCCTGCACACAGATGACCTCAGGCTCAGCACACAGGACAGGCAGTGCCCAGTGCCCGCTCCTGGCCTGGGTCCTCAGTGAGGGGTGCACTGCTCTGCTCCGTCCGCCGGCTCAATGAGCAAAACAGCAGGTAGGCACTTCCCATTAGGAGCAGTCGTATTTAATTAATCTTTAATTATTGGGCAAAACATGGGAAAGAGGGCCTCTACCAGAAAATCGTTTACAGCGCTTATCAATTTGCTAACTCTGTGACCCAGCCGATCGGTAAATCAAGTGCCTGCTCCCCTGCAATGCGTGGAGCAAATAATTAAACTGTCCATAGGCTGTGAGGCCTACTGGAGCTTAATTGTGTGTGAATCAGCAGCACAGCAGGGCTGCGGGGAGCCCAAGGAGGGTCTGTCTTCAGCCGACCGCCACCCAGGGCCCAGCTGCAGCACCAGGGTTGGCTTTGCTTTGAGTGTGGACCGACGCAGACATGGGAGGAGGGTGGGGGACCTTTCAGAAGCTGCTGGTTTCCAGGTGGACCCTGTCCCCAGTCTTGCTGACCTGGGGTGGCACTGTCTTAGCACCCTAAGAAAGAAAGGCTTGCAAACGCTCACTGGACCCTCCCTCCCTCCCTCTCCTGATTCTGCCAGCTCAGCTCTGCACCAGGTCCTCTGAC
The DNA here is from genome assembly GCF_000276665.1 of Chinchilla lanigera. Taxonomy (NCBI): domain Eukaryota; kingdom Metazoa; phylum Chordata; class Mammalia; order Rodentia; family Chinchillidae; genus Chinchilla; species Chinchilla lanigera. The sequence continues at coordinate 32,670,161 of NW_004955413.1, forward strand.
ACTCGAACAAGCCCCACAAGCCCAAGACCAGCTCAGCTGATGAGTCCAGCAGAGATTCTGTCCTGTGTGTCTTTCTTCCCTCCAGACCTGGACCCTCCTGGCCTTCCAGGGCTGGTCACTCCCAGTTCTCCCTGGAGAAGCCCAAGGGCCAGGCCTGGTGCAGCCTCCAACCCAAGCCCCTTGGCTCCTTGTGCCTCTCCTCATGGGGGGCACCTGAGATTTCTGCTCTACCAGTCTCACCCAGGCAGACCACGTCGCTGGCTCTCAGGAAATGCCCAGGCGGGAGAGACACCTGGAGCACTGTGCCCCGCCCGCAGCCTTCTTCCTCTCCTCTTTCATTCATTTGTCCTGCACAGGTTTACCTGGAACAACTTTGTACAAAGCTGCAGATAAATTAAGGGTCAAGACACAGCCGCCCAAGAGACAGGGCCTGGCCTGCTCTGAAAGCCGGAGTCCACAGACGCTTGGGTGAGCACTGAGGGAGGGATGGATGGATGGACGGATGGGTGGATGGATGGATGGATGGATGATAGATGATAGATAGGTAGATTAATAGATAAATAGATGGACATATGGATCAGTGAAGAGGGAAGGTGCAGAAAGAGCCAAGCACAGGTGCCCCAGAGTCCTGCGGAGGGTCTGATCAGCTTTCTGAGCACAGCAGAGTGTCCTTGGGGGCTTCGATAGAAACTCTGCTGGAAAGAGGAAAGCAGGATTTCAGGCAGAGGTGCTTGGAGTGGGCAGGGCCTCTGCTACCACCGAATGTGGGGTTCATACATGGGGCCAAGGACTCCCGCCTCCAAGGGGGCAGGGCCATGCTACAGAGGGTGGCCATCTCCCCTCATCCTCTTCCTGAATGTCTCCTCTTGCTCCTCCTGGGAAGAACAGAGGACATTGACAACAAGATGACAGTGTGAGTCCTGAAGGGGCTGAGTCCAGCCTGAGCATCTTAGGAGAACGCTGGTGAGTCTGGGTGGCAACAGGGGACGTGGCAAGGATGGGCAGTGAGTGGGGCGCCCGCTGGTGCTGGACTGAGTAGAAAGTGCAGGGAAACTGAGGCCATGCAGGCAGGAGGTCACAGAGCTCCAGAGACAGGGGTGTGTGGCCTTCAGTGCAGGTGCAGGGACCACAGGAAGGGGAGGCTGTGCTCTGCGGGGAAGAGTTTGGTGGGATCGAGGGGATCTGTGATCTGGGGAGTGGGTGTGAGTTAAGCTTGTTGAGGGCAGAAGGAGGGGCTAGGGAAGAGGACCCGTGGTGTCAGGGTGAACGTTTCTGGAAAGTGACCAAGAGCAGGAACGAAGAAGAGATCCCAGGGCCCAGGAGGAGCTTGGCCAAGAGGGAGCCCTTCCTGTGTCACAGGGAGGGTGGGTAGGGTGTGTGATGTCACGCGGTGTCCATGGGCAAGGGCTGGCCATTCTGGGCCATGTGGCCGTGAGGAGCACACCTTTGCTTCTCACCTGATCCCAAGCCATGAACACCCCATAGTCCACTCCTCCCTGCTCCTTGTCCATGACTGAATATCCGAGTGAGGTCTTGGGCTTATGTTCATGGTGGGTAGGGAGCTCCATGCTTTGATCAGCAGGGCGAATATCTCAGGTGCTCTGTTTCTGCAGGAGCGTGGTAGCCTCGGTGGGCTGGGCATCCATATGCTGCGGTGAGGATGGGCCATCTGCCAGCCCCAGATCTCATTTCAGCACATAATTGGCTGGATGCGGACCTGCAGCCACCAGGGGAGAGACAGGGCCCCAGGAGCCCGGCCACCTGCTCACGGCAGGGAAGGTGGGTTTCTGGGCATCTGGGGCAATTGAGTGTGACATGTGCCACACCCCGACAGACACAGAGCCCTGGACAAGGCGAGGGGGGCTGTGCTCCCATCATCCATCTGTTTCCACCACAAAAAAAGTCCTCAAGTCCCCAGTGCAAAAGGATCCACTGCAACAGCTCGGCAGTGACTAAACCAGCACGCTGCACCTGGACCCCTACATGTTTATTTACAAGTGTGATGGAAAAGTACGTCAGGTCTTTAAAACTGTATTCAGTAAAAGACACGTGGCCATGAATCCCCTTCAAGACTCTCCCCTCACTTCGAACACACTCACCCCATCGTCCTCCACACTCTCTGAAGCGGCTCGGGGTCCTCTTTCTCGGGTGTCTTTAGCTGTGCTGTCCTGGCTGCATCTGTTGTGAATGGACTCAAAACGTTGCCCTGTCATGGTCATTTCGACTTTGGGGAAGAGCCAGAAGTCACAGGATGCCAGGTCGGGTGTCTAAGGCAGACGAGAACACAGCACTACGCTTTCACGAGCTGCCTTTCTGAGGGGTGACCCTGAGCAGCAGCATTCACTCTTACTTTTTTTTGTACCGGGGATCGAACTCAGGACCTTGCGCTTACCAGGCAGGCACAGTGCCGCTGAGCTGGCTCCCCGGCCCTCACTATTACGTTTTATCACAGCTCATAGACGCTCAGTGTTCATTCCTCTTCACAACTGAACGATATTCCACATTCAGTGAAAAGGTGCGCAGCCCGCTCGTACGAGCCAAACTGTGGGACAATCCAAACGTGCACCAGCAGACGAGCAACAGAAGCCGGGCGTGGCTTCTGTCATACACTCATGTGATCACCATAGACAGCAAACCCCAAAGTTACTGAGTAGCTCTTCAGGGAAGCATCTGCCGTCAGCGCCTCAAGGCCCCCAGCGGTGGCCCTCGGTGCCTGGCACAGAATCCTGCCTGCCTCCCTGAGGGCATCCCTATCCGTCCAGCATCCAGCAGGAGCCTTCAGCCCTGCACCCCCCTCCCGAGCATCCCCCTCCTGGAGCCTCCCATACCTGCACCCTTGGGGAACAGCCCTGCAGAAGCCCATACTCTCCCCTCCCCCACAGGGCGCGGAGCGACACATGCTCAGAGCGACCTTCTAGACACCAGTCTGTACAGGAGCTACCTGGCCCAGGACCACCCTGCTCCCCAGCGTCCTCAGCTACACCCCAACACCCTCAGCTCGCACAGAGACTCCTGGGATCGCTCCAGTACCTGCAAGCCCGAGTGCTGGCACAATGGCTCCATCTCTGCTAACCTCCCTGAGTCACACCCCCAGCCTCCACCTCCATCTTCCTGGACCCTCTGTTCGGCCACTGCCCCCAAGAGACCAGGTCCCTACAACCCTCGGAACCACAACCCCAGCCAGCACAGGCACCGCACAGGAAGTTCACCTGTCCACTCCTGAGCAGAGCGTGGGACAGGGACACCACAGAGGGACAGGGGAAGGACAGAGGCTGGAACCACAGAACAGCAGTGGACCGTACCTCTGCAGCGGGGTGTGAGGACCCGCATGAGAACCTGATCAGACCACAAAGCTGGGGTGTTTGCACAGAGGGAAGGTGGTTCCCGGGAAGACTGACCCAAGCCTCTGGTGTCCCGGCTCTGGGTCACTTCCGAATCATTTATGCGCAGTCCCCCTCTTTGGAGCCGCACAGCCGCTGTGCTGGTCCCCTGGCTTTGCTGCGGTGACGCCTCCGACCCACGGGGTGTGACGACCGCTGCCTGACTACTTCTGGGGACCTGACGGCCACTCTCACTGAAACACTGACTCTTCCCTCGGGCTGCAGATGTCTGGTGGGTGGCCGGAACTGGGCGCGAGCTTGGCTTCTCTGTCTCCACAGTGTGTCGTCTCTGCTGTCACAACCCTTGGGTCAGAGTCTCAGCTCTGGGTGTGCACATGGGGGTCATTTCCAAGCCTCTGTCGTCAAGACCGCTGTGTTCTCATCAGAGTCGGCTGACCACGGCCACCAGGAGAGGCAGCTTTTGGAGCGATGTCCCTGGCTGGTGGAAATGTCCCGGGCTTTCCCCGACCCCAGCAGGCCCTACGCGCTGGGCCCTCTCTGCTCCAGGCAGCCAGCTCCTCTACGGGTGGATGCCGGCCCAGCCGGCTGGCACCTCCCGCATGGGAACTCCTGCATACTGGCTCTGTCCCCTGTCACCCTGTCACAGCCTCCATGTCCAGAGTGTCTGCGGGCAGTGACAGGCCCAAGGCTGGTCCTCTCGTGAGCAGTGGGGTGGCCCCTCGGCCCCGGCTGTCCTGCTTCCTGCCGTTGGCGTGAGAACCAGAGCATCCAACACCAGGTGCTCCGGATTCAGATCCCGTTCCAGCCCCGCAAAGCAGCTGCACACCGCTCCTGTGAAGGCTGGGTGGCCGTGCGCACTGCTCTCAGGGCTGGTGGCCGGGACTGTGACGAGCACAGGACAGGCACCAAGGGTCTCAGGAGCCTGAGAGACTTCCAAGCCGACCTGGTGCAGCCCGGCCTGCAGGGGGCGCTCTCCGCATCACCGGAAGATCACTGACCATGGCTCCTCCTCTCCGGGGCACTGCCTGGTGTGGCCTCTCTGCCCACTCGCGTTCCCTGGACAGCACCTCAAGCAACTTTCCTCCACCCATCTTCTGCCCTGCTGTCCTCCTGGTCAGGCTGGCAGCCACACTGGTGCCCAGGTTGGCACCCCTGCTGTCAGCAGGGTCACTCCGGTCCCTGAATCCCCAGCCTTAGGGGCAACAGCCACATCTCTGTGAAGAGCTGCCCACCCCAGGAGGGCCAGGGTGGCCCTATCAGACCCTAGGGCCTCTCCAGAGCCAAAGAGTGAGTAAGAAGCTGCTCCGGGAGAGGAGGATCACAGTTCTGCCTGGGTTCCAGGGAGGAAGCGCTGAGTGCCTGCTGGGGAGATGAAGGACTCTTCAATTCTGGCCTTGGCTGAGCACAGACCAGAAACAGGCCTCCAGGAGGCCCCAGGCCAGGCGGCATCAAGGTGTTGCCCTGGGGCTTCCTCTGAGCTATGGTGCCCCTGAATGCTGGACAGAAGAAAGCCCGGTGGACTCCGTGGAGGAGGCCCAGGGAGGAGGCTGGCGCAGTCTCTGTCCCCGGCCTCTGGAGATGTGCGGAGGCAGCTCACTTGGAGCATTTGTCACGGGCTCTTTCTCTGTGGCCACCGAGGGGTCATCAGTCAGTTTAACTGGACGCCTGCATGCCTCCAAACTCAAGCTCAGCAGCATTTCATTACTGTACTGCGGGGTAGACCACTTTCCTCGGTGCTGCGGGTTTATTTCCACCTAAATTATTAAGCAGCCTGTTTAATAATGCAAGCGCATTGTAGATGGGCGAGCAGATGCCGCGCTTCAGAGCACATTGTTCCCGACAGCAGCAGGAAAGGCGGCCTCTTCCCCCGGTCTGCCCCACTCGCCCGTCTGCTAATCGGGGTGCGGGAGGTTTTCCTTGGTGAATAAACGCGGCTCCACTCCCCTGTGTGCACCGAGACAGGCGACCCTGCTCCGCCTTCCTCCCAAACAACACCTGCTTCCCTCTGATGTGCGTTGGACACAGTCTCTGGGCTGAGGGCCACCGTGTGGGCAACTTTCAGACAGAGGCGCAGAAGGGCTTCCCTCCTGCCCAAGGTGTGAGGGCGCAGAGCGGGACCAGCAGCTCAGGCGCTCCACAAAGGCTGTGTCCGGGGCTGATTCTCATTTCACTTCGCCCTCCACACTCCGTCTTCACGCTCCAGGGCCCAGCGAGGCTGAGCTGCTCTGAAGGTCGCGGAGAGGTGGTGGAGACGCTGGCCGCTTTGCATGTGGATCAGGGCTCCATGCCAGCTCCACACCAGTGAATCACAGACCACCGCGAGCGCAGCCACAAGCGCGTGGACAAAGCAAGACCCTGGCCTTCCCTCCCCAGCCCAACCACCATGTCCCACCCTGCCACCAGGAGGCTGGGGACTGCGCAGCACCCTGCCCCTCCGCTCCAAGGAGGGACTGTGGCTGGGACCATGGCTGGGGCCTCACAGCCCTGGGCGGGTTTCCCAGCATCAGCACCTTTAAACTCTAACAGACCCTGGGAGAAGCGGAAGGATCAGCGGCTGTGAGAAACCTGCAGGACGTCCGATCCACTGGGTCCGGAGGCTCCTGGGAGGATGGAGGGCGCCAGCGGGCACCGGCGGCCATGGCCAGCCCTGCTCCAGAAACCCCTCTGGGCTTGGCTGTGGCTCTGGGAGAAGCACGGACCTGAGCTCCTTCCCGCTCGACAGGGCTTTTTGGCCTCTCCCACTGTTCAGGTCTTGTGACAGTGTTCTGGTCTTTGGACCTCAGAGACTCACTGCTTCCCCAAATGATGGTCACGGCCAGCAGCTGCAGGCAGGGCAGGACCCCCAGCTGCCCCCTCCCCTCCTCCAGCCAACAGGACAGAACTTGCCCTGTTGTGTGTGTGCTGTCCTGGAGAAGCGGTCCGTGGGAGCAGGTGACTGTCCCTGCCCTGCCCTGCGGCTTTGCTCCTGGACTGGGGGTAGGGGTCAGAAGGCCAGGCCTGGGAATGTCAAGGTTCAGGGTAGGAAAAGGGCACGGATGAGGGGAGCCAGGGTGGAATGGAGGGGCTCTTTTTGCTGCTGATTTAACTCACCAGCTACTTACAATGCAGTCCTGTGTGCCAGAAAGGGGCCCAGGTCCTGGGACAAGCAGGAAGCCCTAGATGTGAGGGACCCTCAGCCTGACGGGGGCGCATGTCCCCCACCAGATTAGGAGAAAAGACAGCTGCACCCAGCCAAAATTTCTCATTCTGTCAAAGCAGCGCACATGAGAAGGATCCACCAGTCCCTCCATCCCTACCACTGGTGCTGAGGACTTGGCCCAGGTCACTCACTCCTGTCCACCCACAGGTCCTCCTGCTACAGTTGCCCCAATCAGCAGGGCCTGGCTCAGAGGAGGCACTGGGCATGTTGGTGAATAGAGGTGTGTGACATCCCTCTCACGGGCCCCATAGACAACTGCCACAGACTCAGCCTGGAGCCAACATCCCACGGACACCCAATAGGACTGCCCAGCAGTCAGCCCCCACCCTGCTGTCCCCAGGAAAGCCATCCCTCACTTGTGGCCAGAATACCCCACGTGGAATACCCAAAGCCTGCATGGCAAGGCCACTACTGGGTGCTAGAGGGACCTGCAGGAGGCTGGGCTGAGTGAGGAGAGAGAGGCTGGCTCTGAGGGAGGAGGAGGCGGGCAGTGCTGACTATGACTGCTCTACATGGCTCGGAGGAACACCCAGCTGACAGCCGAGGTGCCTCCGGGAGCCTTGCTGGGGCTTAGAGTGCCACACCCAGGGTCAGGGAGGGCTGCCATTCTGTAGGCCACCCATTTGTGGAGATGGCCAGAGGTTAGCTCCAAGGGCGGAGGAGGCACATACACACAGCAAGAAAATGCTAGTGATGACCGCATGGCAGAGTCGGCGAAGAAGGGGAAGCCACTGCATGCCGAGGGCCTTCACAGGAGAGAGCCACGCCCGGCCTCGAGGCAAAGCTGGCAGCGGGAGGCAGGGCCACAGGGAACACAGGGAGACAAGGAGGCGGCCAGGCAGAGCCCAGGCCTAGCAAGGGTGGTGGGGTGGGGAGGGCTCAGCATAGGAGGGGACAGGGCCGGGCATGCTCTGTCCGAGGTCTGACCCACGAAGTGCCCTGCTGAGCCCCAGCGAGGGAGGGAGAGGGCCAGAAGCTCACAGGTGGTGCCCCGGGTAGAAAGGTGCCAAGAAGACCAGAAGAGGATGCGGCTGTGGCTGCTGGGCAGAAATGAGAAACGCAAGCTTTGTTTCACGGGGTGGCCTAGAGGCGGTCCAGGAGCCCCTGAGACCCCACGCTCACTATGCCCTGACTTTGATGACGGGGAGACAGCGCAGATACCGTGACCTGCCACCTCCCTGTGAGGCTAGAGGGCAGCTGGGTGGAGGGTGGAGAGTGGCAGGGACCGTGAGGGGGTGTGGCACCCCACCCAGAGGTGCGCAGGTGGTGGACTCAGTTCTGCAGTCGCGACGCAGACTGTGCTTCCTCGTCCGCAGGAAGGGAGAGCTACCCGGGCGCCCGGAGCGCCCAGGCCTGAGGCCCAGCAGTGTCCCATCGGGGGGAGACAGGAGGCTGCTCTGGTTCCCGCACTGGTGGCCGGCTTCCCCGCAATGCCTGTGGGTGGGGTCTGCGGAGCCCCGGGTCTGGGGTCTGGGGTCTGGGTGAATGAGCGGACGAGCGCTCTCTTTCCCTTCTCTGACAGGGTCTGTAGAAATTTGGCATGCTTCCTCTTCAAACCCCGGAAAGCGCTCAGGGGGAACCATCCGTACCTGGTTTGTTCATTTTCTGGGGCTATGCTGTCTTGGTTAATTGTGAATCCAAGTTCTTGATTTTCTCATGTCAGTTTGGAAAATGTGGTTTTTTAAAGAATAACTCATCAAGGGCTGGGGATTTAGCTCAGGCGCAAAGTGCCTGCCTGGCAAGCGTAAGGTCGTGAGTTTAATTCCTGGTACCAGAAGAAAAGACAAAAGACAAAAAAAAAAAAAGAAGAAGAAGAATTCATCTGTATCCTTTATGTAAAACCTATAGCCATAAGGTTGCTCTCAATGTCCTCTTTATACCACATTAACATCTACTGACCTTCAGTGATTGTTCCTATTTTATGACTGACGTAGATAACATGTTTCCTTCTTCTCCTTAAACTAATCTTCCTAGAAAATGAATAAATTAGCCAACTTCCATAGAGCACACTTCCACCTGTACTGATTTTTGTCTGTAATAAGAGAGGCAAATATGCTCTCTATTTGATTTTTGATCTTTTTTTCCTTTGATTTCTTTAGGTTCATATGTTTTTCTTTTCATGGCTCTTTCCAAAAAATAGTTGATTATTAATTTTAACATATACATTTAAAAGTTGTCAATTTCCTCTAAGTTTTGCTTTACTGTACCCACAAATTTCAATGTTTAGTGTTTTAAATTTCATTCAGCTCCCACATTTTCTAATTTCCACTGTGACTTTTTTTCTCAAATTCATGGAGAATCTCAAATGTGATCCAGAATTCTCAAATTTGGGGAGTTTCCTCACCATTTTTTGTAATTGATTTCCAGTTTAATTTCATCATGATAAAAAATATAAACTCTAGAACAAAGAAATAAGGATTAACAGTGGTTGTTATATTGCATATTTTTATCTTCACTGAAGTTGGTCAGATTACCAGATGTAAGAATGCAAGATTAATCAAACCATTATAGAGAATAAAAAATAAAAACAAAAAATTATAAACAATACAGAGTTTCACCAAACAAGATGATAGGAAATCAACAATGGTTGTTATGTTGCATATTGTTGTCTTCAGATTACTTGTTCAGATCATCAGATATTAGCATTAAAAATTGGTCAAATAAATAAATAAATAAAGCATTAACTGTTCCTTTCAATAAACCATTAGACATCAGCAGTACAGCTTTCCCAGACACCCTTCTGTGTGTATATATATATTGTATATATGTTGTGTATATATATAGTATATATATTGTATATATGTATATCCATATATATGTATGTATATGTGTGTAAATATATAGTGTGTATATATATTGTGTATATATTGTATATATATGTATATATGTTGTTGGCATTTTGCTATTGTTCTTTTTTTAACTCTCTTTAAAATAAAATTAAATATATATATATACATATATATATAAAGTCTATTTTCAGTTATCTGAAATTCATGAAGATATGCTTTTTAGCATAACATTTTGTCTGGTTGAGAAAATATTGCATTGAGCTTAACAACTGAAGAAAGTATGTATTTTGTATGTTTCAGGAGTCTTTTCAGGTAGTGTTAGTGACGGACATACAGTGTGAGAATGTCGGTTAAACACTCACCCGCGTGTCTTCTTTTATTCCTGTAATGTCCTCCTTCACACAGCCGCAGCCCTGTTCCCCGGTGCACACCAAGTGCAGGATACTCTCTCCTCTAGAGCTGATGCGTTCACCACTGTCAAGCGCCCATCCTTACCTCTGCCACCTTCCTGCTTCAGGGTCTGTGTTGTTTGGGATGAGAGGGCTCGGAGCCTTCTTCAGCTGCATTTGCACGATGCATGCTGTGGCCACCCTTTCCCTTCCCTGCTAAGTGTTTCCTTCTATTTATAGTGCTTGTTTTACAAACACCCCGTGCTGGGGCTCTCTGGAGTGAAATGTACACTGCTGCTCATTTCTCAACCAGAGCGCCTGGCCCAGTCCCACCCAACATGAGCAGAGGTGCCGCTGTGTTTGGGTCTCCTCCTTCCTAGCAGCGTTGTGTTTATTCATCAAGTCTTTGTTCCTTCATCTTTTCTTACTTGTATTTCCACTCATCAAATATTCCTATCATTCTATTTTGTCTTCCTTGTGTCTCCATCATGTTTTTAGTACTTTTCTTCCCCCTTAGAGCGGGGGATCTAAGGTGCATCCTGAACTGATCACCATGGACCCTAAGGGAGCCCTCCACCACCAATGAAAGACACATGTGCCCCACTTCCTGCTCTGCCTGCACTGACCCACTTGGAGGTGACACTTTTGAGGAGACTTGGGACCCTGTAATCACCCTTGCCATCCTGGGATGCCCACCTGAGCTTTATCATTCACTTTTTCTTTATTGATTAATAGGAGCACTGGCCTCCCACTCCTTACATATTCTGTGCAGATGTGGAAGTTCTCTCATGGGGTTTACTAAGCATCAAAATATTTGTAAAAATGCCTTGCTGGATATTGAGCTCTAATAGATGTGCACCTCATGGTCCCCCTCCCTCCCTGGCTCTGCGTCACACTCGGCCAACTTGATTCCTCTCTACTTTCTAAATCACCTTCTCTTCCTTTTTAACTCAATCACTACACCAGTTCCACACCATATTCTAAGGTCTGAATGGTCGTACAATTACCTATGTTAACACCATTCTGGCCCCGCACAAAGCACCAGGTCTTGGTTTGGGTTTATGCTTTCAAAAATGTGTTTGAAGGAAAGTCATGAGGACAGACTGTTTCCAAGAGACTTTGTCTCTCATTGCTGAGACAAAATACCTGACGTCCAAAGTTAAGGAAGGAAAGGTTTATTTAGCTCACGGTTTGTAGAAGTTGCTGTCCATAATCAGCTGGCTCCAAAGCAGGGGGGCACATGGCAGAGGGGCAACCATTCATGGTGGTGGAAGACAGCAAAAGCAACAAGGGAGAGAGAGAGGACAAGTCTCTTTCTGTCCCTTATATTGTATGCAGGCTGCCTGCCCTGGGGCAGGGGTATCACTCACACCTTTAATCCCAGCACTGGGCCATGAATCAGTCATAAATCCTAGATTCAGCTACCTCTGAAAATCCTTTCCCCATGACCGCATGAGGATTTGGAGGACATCTAGACACAAGCCCTGACACAGGTTTACTGATTCCCAGCGTTCTTCTGCTTCTGGAGACAAAGACCCCACCATCATCTTTCTGGTTATGTGTGGCTGATGAATGAGGAGTGGCACAGACCCAGGTCCCTCCAGGATGAGGTACGGTGGTGACCACAGGTCTCTGCCCGCGGGGTGACCCTGAGGCAGGAGCCATGCATGGACTCAGAGTTACCTTAGGATGTGGGTCCAGGGGAGGCAATTAGGGGTCAGCCCCCCACTCCCAAACAGATTCATGAAGATCTCCTGGGACTGTATTAGTCTCCAAGAACAGATCTTCTTATAGGAGCCCAGCACTCCTGGAATCCCACTCTTCACCCTCACCTTCCACCTAGGGACATCACCTCCATATTAGAGCCAGGCAGAGGTGAGCACCAAGCTCCTGAACTGCCACAGCTGTGACCTGAACAAACCTCTCTTCTTTGTAAAGCACCAGCTCCAGCTATTTTATTATAGCTGCATGCCACCAACTAAAACACACAACTTTAAGTAAACTGACATTTGTGTCTTTGTCACTTTCTCATTGCTGGGATAAAACACCCAACACCTGCAACTTAAAAGAGGAGAGGTTTATTTGGGTTCACGATTTTAGATGGGACAGTCCATAGCCAGCTGGGAAACCACGTGGCACAGGAGCACAGTGGGGCAGAACTGCTCTCATCATGGTGGCCAGGAAGCAGAGAGAGGAGATGTGCCCATCCTGGCGATGCCACCATGAACATCTCCAGCCAGGCCCCACCTGCTACTGGCACAGTCGGCTGCTGAACTCATCAGTGAGTGAAGCCCTCGCCACGAGCAGTCACCCCCTCTAGGCACACGGGAGATGCAGGGGGTCTGTAGATCTAAACCATGACAATGCACGACAGGAAGGCAAGGAAAGGGAAGGCAGTGGAGGAAAACAGCAGTGTATCCCCAAGGACATAAATCAAAGTGTTATTCTCAGAGGAGGGTTGCACACAGGAGCCAAAGTGTAACAACAGTGATGAGCCTGCACGGCTCGCGTGGCTTCCAAAGGGGCGTCCGTCAGTGGGACGGGGCCGAGTAGGACACAAGACGGAGGGGTGCAGCGGACGCTGTGTCCCCACCTCAGTGAAACACAGGACAGAGGTTCAAACTCAGCTGGGGGCCCAGTATTTTACTTGCATTTTGCTCCTGCTGACTTATTTTTTTCTGATTTGGTTCACTTGGATCCATTTAGGTTCACTGACTTCATTTTTATCCATTTAGTGTGTAACAGCACAAAGAATAAATGTCACTGGCTTGGTGGTAACAGAGCGCCGTGCCTTCGAATGTTCTAATTATCAGCACACCCGGACCCAAGGGAAGAGTGATTCATCCCATCTTACTTTCTAAATTTGGCTAATAGAATATGAGATTTTGCATTACTCTTGTTCATTAATTGTTTTGAAATTACATATATTTCTATTATAAATTCACTATTATTGACATCAAGAGTTATAACTACATTAGCAATGTTGTTCAGCCATATAGTGAGATAGACAGTAAAATAAGTGGAAAAAACTATGCAGAGGAGATGTTAAATGGTGTGTTTAGGAGTGCAAGCGTTTAATCGCTATCGGAAAGCAGGGTCTTGAAGCAGTGTTTCTTTTCTGAGAGACGGGATGACTTGGGTTCCATGTTCTACCTCAGACAGCTCCCCTGAAGCCACCACACACCCCACGGGAGGAACATGGGATTCTGGTTATGAAGCGTGCTCACAGTTGGTCATCTTGTGTGGGCGTGTGCAAGGTCAACTGAATGTCAAAGTGTAGGCTGTAGAGGGTGTGTGCACTCCTCCTCACTCTCTCTCCAGGTAGACGAGATGCAGTCAGAGTCCCACAGAGCGGTCAGCAACTGATTCACCAAGGAGCCCCTGTGCCCAGCACCCAGGACCTCAGCTGAGCAGCCACCTCAGCCCAGGACGCTCCCGCACCTCATCCCAGAGCCTCCTGGCAGAAGCACCGCCCTCCGCTGCCCGCCCCTCCCGCGATGTAGGATTCAGCCGCAGGCGTCCACAGGATGGAGGGGACCTTCCAAGCCATGCTCCTTGGTGCCCACAGCACTTTCTCTGTGCTTTTTCCTGGCCCAGGAAGGAGACAAGGACTGGGTGGAGACGTGAAGAGGGCGGCACTTGTGAGAGAGGAGCAAAATAAGCAAACACTCGCAGCACAAGGAGAAGCGCATCCAAGAGGCGCTCCCAGAGAGCAGACTCGACCTGGTGGCACCTGTGGAGAGCTGAGCCCGAGTCAGAGCATCTGAGGCGGGAGGCGGAGGGAGCCCCACATCCCTTGCATTTGTAGAAATGGACACAGCTGTTTAACTTTTCCAGTTCAGATCTGGTGACATCATTCTGGTTACAGGAGGTCGAGGCAGAATCAACAGTAGGCACTGGGATAGAAGGGGAAGTTGGGGTGCCCAGTGGGTGAGCTTCAGAGGGATTTCGTTCAAACTGAGATTCGGGAAGAGCAATGGCTGGGAAGCAGAATGGCGTCTCTCATAGTCAGGGACAAGCGCAGAGCACAGGGTGGTTTCATTCTGCTTTCAACAGAGAGTGGCACGGCACTGCCAGCCCGAAGAGAACCCTGCGGGTGCCCGCTGTCTGGAACTCTTCTCTCCCCCTCTGACCCTGGCCCAGGGGAGAATTCGGGGCACCTGGGGATGTTTGTGAGGGCCCAGTGCCCGTGCTGCTCTCTAACTCATAGGACCCGCAGGATCTCAAAGAATTCTGTCTGTGCTGTCCTGGGAGCCGGACCTCGGCCAGAGACTCTCCAGCCCCTCGTGAGTGCCCAGGTCGTCAGTCTCTTCCCGCCACTCCCACAGAGGATCTGCCCTTCCCTTCTCCTTTGTTTACCCATCTCAGAACAAAAGTTCTTGAAATATTTAAAAGCATCGATTCTGCATTCCCCCAACATTATTAACAGGGAACAAAAAGTTATTTCATACCCTCATTTAGTCAGTTGCAAAAAGGGCTCAAGGGACACAGAGAATTTCATAGTAGGCATTTGCCATGTAACAGATTGCAACTCCTTCCGATGCTTTCGGTTAAGCAGTGGGCTAAATAATTGAGCACCCTCGGGCCCTCACTGTATTCTCAACCTGAGCCACACTTGCTCCCCTAGAACACCTCCTCATGCCCCACCTCTCTAGGACCCCGTGCTTCCCCGTGTCCCCCCTCGTCTCTGGCACCCTGCTCACCCCGAGATCTCTCACTCATATGGGACTTTACTGGTGTGGTCAGAACACAGCAGGCTCTGGGTCCCCAAGTGTCCCACAGGGGCACAGGCCCGGCCTCGCCTATACAACCCTCCTCCCACCCTCCCCTCTGGGCCAAGCAGGGGCTGCCAATTTCACACTTGTCTCCTGTGCTGGGCCCCCAGGACCCTGTCTTCTTGCTTCAACACTTGAGATGGTTTAGATGTGAAAGGTCCCCGGTGCTCACCCACGGGGGTTCTGGTCCCCAGCACAGGCCCCCTCAGAGGAGGAGCCTGGAGAGGTGACTGGGCTTGAGGAGGCGGGACCTAGGTCACGGAGGTGTGACCTGGGGACTGCATCTGGCCCCGGGGCCTTTCACTCTGGTTTTCCCTCTCTGCTTCCTTCCACCACATCCACATCCTTCTGCCATGATGGCTGTGCCTCGCCGGGGGCCTGAGTAATGGAGCCAGCTGACCATGGACCACAGCCTCTGGAGTCGTGAATCAGGACAAAGCTTCCTCCTCTAAATCGTTCCCTCCGTTACTTTGTCCAGCGACCGAAAGCTGAGGGACACGACCCGGGTGGCCACTCCAGTGCCCCAGTGCATCCCTCCAGCAAGGCTGGACACCCACCCTGCGTGACCCCTCATTCTGACCCTCAACTTTCTCCCAAGCCATTCTCTGCTTAGAGTGCTCCCTTTTCATTAAATGCGTTCACTTGTGATACTATTTATACAACATCTTTTAAATTCCATCTTTAATTATTGGCTTTTATGTAAAAACAAACTTGATATTTACCTTGTCCCAGGCATCATGATAAATGTAACTGATTAATTCTAGTAATTATTGCATGACCTTCTTGAAGTTCACCTAATCAAATGAGTGGGGACGAGTAACCGCTTCACGTTTCGGTCCTCGTCCCAGCCTTTCCCTTTCCCTTGGGATGGATGCTCTCTGAAGCCTCTCACAGGAGGCTGAAAACCATCGCAGGAACCACAGCCTCTGTCTCTGTCCCAGCCTCGAGCGCAGACATTTCACTACCCCATCACACGTGTGGCCTCGTCAGGCTGAGGACGTTCATCACAGCCTATTCCCAGTCTGCTGAACATTTTCATCTTGAACGACTACTCCTATTTACAAAGGGATTTTCGCTACCAATTAGGATGATAACATTCTCCAGTTTATTCTGTTAATGTATTGAGTTGCCTTTGCAGTGTTTGTTTGTTTTAACTAGATATAAACAACACACAAAGGTCTTTTGCTTATTGGTGCATGTCTGCCATACACGACAACTACAGTCCTCGTGGAGAGGTGGTCAGGGACCCAACACATCTCCCCCCTCCCACTTCCTCTTCCCCTCCCTCTATCTCTTGTTCTCCTTTCCATTTGCAAAAACAGCTATAGCTCTTATTTTTTGCCCTTTAGTTTACTTACTTTGGATTTATCATATAAAGGAGACCATGCAGTATTTAACTGTGCGCGTCTCGTTTATTTCATTTAACATTATGAATTCAAGGTACATCCATTTCCCCACAAATGCCTCAAGTTTCTCCTTCTTTATAGCAGAGAAGTACTCTGTTGGGGATAAATACCATATTTTCCTTATCCATTCATCTGCTGATGGACGTATAAAGATCTTAAACGTTCAGCTCCGTGAGTTTTAGCACTGTGCACGGCTGTATGACCAGCACTCAAGCAGACAGAAAGCCCCTCGTCCAGACAGCACTCCCTATCCTGTCCTATTCTGTCCTTCTCTCTCCCCACTTTCGCAGCAGTGGCTGATTTCTATTCCCACAGGAGCTCTGCAGAGTTCAGGCAAATGAAACATGCAGTGTGTGCACTTGAAACCCAGCTTCTTTGCCAAATCCATGAGGTATGTCTATGCTGTCATATATGCCAACAGCCCGTCCTTTTTTAAAAATTGTAATTATTAGCTATAAACACCATGGCTTTGATTGGGCGACTTTTGTACATGTATTACTCGTGCTTCCACCGCGTCCACCCTCCCTACAGTGCTGCCTTGTCCTGCTTCTCCCCCCACTGTTCCACTCCCTCCCCCTCCCCAACAGCCCCTCTTCCACTTTCACGCTGACCTCTCCCCTGAGTTCCAGATGGGACAGAAACGTGTGATAGTCGTCGTCTGAGCCTGGCTTATTTTGCTGAATATGATCACTTCCAGTTCCCTTCACTTTCCCATAAATGACGTGATTTCCCTCTTCTTTGTCTGAGTAATACTCCATGGTGTAGATCGACCACATCTTCTTTGTCCATCAGTCAGCTGGGCTGACTCCGTAACTCAGCTTCTGTGAATACTGCTGCAGTAACGTGGGACTGGGGGTGTATTTTTCCCTTCAGATATATACCCAGGAGCGGGGTAGCTGGTTTATACGATGGTTCTACATTTAGTATTTTAAGAACAAACCTACAGTTTTCCACTGTGGTTTCACTAGTTTACATTCACATCAACAGCACATGAGCGCTCCTTTCCCCACATCCTTATCAGCATTTATTTTTGTTTTGTTTTGTTTTGTCTTGGTTTGGTTTGGTTTTGTTTGGTTTGGTTTGGTTTGGTTTGGTTTGGTTTGGTTGGTGATAACCATTTTGACTGGGATGAGATGGAATCTCAGTAAACTTGCAATTTGCATTTCCCTGGTGGCTAGGCGTGTTGAGCACTTTTTCACATATTTATTGGCCATTTGTACTTTCCTTTTTGGAAAGTAGCTGTTCAGATCATTTGCCCATTTATTGATTGGATTACTTATCATTTGTTATTACTTTTGGGATCTTTATATAGTCTGGGTATCAATCCTGTCAGATGAAGAACTGGCAAAGAACTCCCATTCTGTGGATGGTCTCTTTGCCCTATTGGTTGTTCCCTTGGCTGTGAAAAGCTTTCAGTTTGATGCAATTCATCTGTCAATTCTTGCTTTTATTTCCTGAGCTCTTTAGGTCCTATTCAAGACATTGTTGCTTGTGTCTATGTATTGAAGTATTTCCTCCATGTTATCCTCTGCTAGGTTCAAAGTTTTGGGTCTTACACTGAGGTCTGTGATCCAGCTTTAGTTTACCTTTCTGCAGGGTGAGAGATGGAGAACTACTTTCAGTCTCCCATGTGCGAATATCCAGTCTCCCCAGCACCATTTTTTAAACAGGCTACTTCTTCTCCATGCATGTTTTTGGCTCCTTGTTGAGAATGAATCATTTGGCTTAATATGTAGGTTTATTTCTAGATCCTCTATTTTGCTCTGTTGAGCTACCTATCTGTTTTTATGCTAATTCCATGCTGTGGTTGTTACCATGGGTCTAAAAGATATCTGAAATCCAGTATTGTGATGCCTCTGGCATTGCTCTCTTTGATGTGGCTATTCAGGGTCTTTTGACTTCCACATGAATTTTAACATCATTTTATGTAGTGTGGTGGATTGATAGCTGGTGGTCAACTTGTAATACCCAGATGAACTGAATCAGTGTGGTGCTGGGTGTGGGAGGCCCACCTGAAGATTGTTGCCAACAAAATAAAAAGGAGAACTGAAGAAGAAGAAGAAGAAGAAGAAGAAGAAGAAGAAGAAGAAGAAGAAGAAGAAG